>NW_017306665.1:951808-993539 GCF_000935625.1 Nanorana parkeri
CCCCTTGACTTCAATGGGATTTGCCACACAGTTTGTGGACATTGAGCAGGATTTGCAAAACTTTGAATCATATCCAGTCAGATTTGATCACTGCTGATCAAGGATAGATGCAGAATCAAAGGACAAGCTAGGCTAGTCGATGAGAAAAAAACCCAGTAGGCAATAGCGCAGTCAGAAATGCAGGTTGGGGTCAGTAACAACAGAGAAGTTCAAACAAAGTCAGTAAAGAGAAATCCAGCAGAAGGTCGAGAGGCAAGAGGGATCGGTAACAGGAGCCAAACAGAATTAGATAGGAGCATTCAAATATTTGACTTTATGGCAAGTTGGATGGAAACCATTTCCTCTTCATTGCTAAATAGACAATAAGGTTTTTTTTTATGGTGGTGGTAAGGTTTCTTTACAAAAGTTGTTTTCAATATTATTAATAAAGATAAAAGGATGCGTCTGCTTATCTGAAACTGAGTTGTATGCACTAGCTTAAATTACATAGTGCTTAGCCGAGGACTTTTTTTTTTTTTACAAATCTCAGTGAATAGAATAAATCTTTGTTAAATGGGAGTCGAAGTCAAGCTTAGTAAAGTGACATTGTATTTAAACTCTCAACAGTAGATTGCCCAGTCAAACATTTTATTTGGCGATCTGGGAAATACTGTATCTGTCTATTAGTCATGTTTGGAATTTCAAACACTGCCTCGTGATGCATGGATCCCTGGAGATCAGAGTATTCAGACATGAGAATGTCTTTGAGATTTTTGATCATAAGGGGCCATCTGCTAATCTGTCAGTCTTCCTCCACAATCTTTCCAGTATGAGACCTTAGTCCAATTATTAATACTAAAGCAAACCTTGAAAAGTCAAAAGTCATCACACGTACAACGTTTATATATTTATGGGAGTAGTTCCAGTTTTTTAAATCCCTACGTATATAGTCAATGCACTTGAAAAAAATTAACTTGTGTCCACAATAATGGTAGATATAAATGTGTGGTATTAAAAAATACATAAAAGACCATTCTTTCATATTATATTGCCAAAAGTATGTGGTCACTTGTAATAATTATTAGGTGTAGGTGTTTCCAGTGAAGGGTTCTGTTAATGCTACAGCATTCAATGAGATTTAAGACAGCTGTGGGTTTCCAACATTGTGATAATTGTCTGGAGAAGGCCCTTTTTTGCAGCATGACCGTGTCCATGTTCACAAAGTCAGCTCCATGAACACGTGTTTGGTGTGGAGGAACTTGGTTGCCCTTCACAGAACCTTGACCTTAACCCTACAGAATACCTTCGGGATGAATTACAATATCTGTTGTGAGCCAGGTCTATTTATCCAACTTCAGTACTGACCTCGCATATGCTGTTTTGACTAAATGAGAACAGATCCCAACAGACACAATCCAAAATCTTATGGAAAGCCTTCACAAAAGAGTGGAGTTTGTTATACCAGCTAAGTGTGTGAGGGGGAGTCAGCTCCATAGTAACGGCCATGGTTTTGGAAAGGGATGTGTAAGAAGCTCATCAAGCTGTTATGGTCAGCTGTGCAAAAATGTCTTGGCCACATAGTGTAAGTGTATGATTGAAGGTAAGTCGCCCTTCCCAGAATTCGGTTTTGAAAAAATGTTTTTTACTACATATTAGCGTTAGAGATGTTAGAAGTATTTTCTACTGGGCATTGACATCATATTACATTTAGTTTACCCTGGGTCCCTTAAGATTGTGAACATAGTATCTGGCTGTGCTTTCAAAAATAGTTTTAGTTCCTGCTAAAAGAGATGACCAGGAATGTTTTTCTTCTGTGCCTTTCACCATATATCTTGTCTATAAGTATGAGTTTAGTTAGACATTCCAAAGGTCAAGAAGCAATGTTACCAGCTACCATTTGATAAGCACACATTGCTTTATTTCCTGTAGGCAAAGATGTTCTAATTTTCTTTAGCTGCTTGCATTTTCAGTCCTACCTAGCCTAAGGAAGATCAACATAAAAATGTCTATAGATTGATTGGCCCTGCCCAGTTATGTAAAGTACAAAATTTTAAACTTAGCACCAAAAAAACCCAGTTGATTTAGGTAATTTAAATCCACTCCCGGTTGTATGTATTTTAGGCATGTTTGTAATAATTGATATCCAGAGAAAGTGTAGTCTTATGTTATTTTAGATTATTTTATGCTTAATGCCTAACCCAACTTATTTTGACACATTTTATTGCTTCCATACCTTTAAAAAATAGAGAGCGATGTATGTTTTTTTTTTTTTTTATGGAACAGGTTATACCAGACTATTATTGATGTAAGGAAAACCCACTAGGACCTCAAATAAGGATCTTTCTTTTTCCATTTATCACATATTTAGTTTCTAAATCCTCCTTGACGTTGGATGTATAAACAATAATAATGATCACCTTTGTTTTCTACTATACAGCCATCTCGATCACCATTGGGAATAGGAAAATATCAACCATCTAATGCACTATATCAAAAGAAAATTACCTTATACAAGACTAGTAGGTTAAAAATGGCTTGAAAAATATACAGACCAACAATAGCTTTTGTACTATCTAAGGATATTAATATTGGATCGCATTTAGGGTTAAAGTGGCACTAAACTCAGGAGTTAAATCTTTAAAATGCATTTAAGTACCTCAACTGTTAACAAAAATGTATCTTATTTGTGTATCACTCGGCTGTAGATCCTCCAATCATCTCTGAATTGGTGCTGACACTGTCCTTCCTTTTGGAGGGGGCTACTTTTGTTCCCCATGGTCCCTGTGTGTGTTGTAGAGTAGTCACCGGTCCGTGCTCACTAAGGTGATGGACTACAATCTCAGTACAAATTAGTTAACTAGACATGAGATTGTAGTCCATCCTGGGAGCGAGCTTGGAGCAGTGGCTACTTTACAACACACACAGGGATCATGGGGAACAAAAGTAGCCACCCTCCAGGACAGTGCCAACATGATTTTGGAGATGATTTGAGGATCTAAAGCCATGTGATGTACAAATAAGATACATTTTTGTTAATAGCTAGGGCATTTGAATGCATCTTTAAGATTTAACTGCTGAGTTTAGTGTCACTTAAATTGTGAGGAATATAGTAGGGCCTAAAAAATGTATGGATATCATTTTTCACTTGAGTATAAGAAATAAAATAGTTGAATGAGAATGAAAATGAAAACATACGTCTGAGTAAATCAAAGCTTCTTTTTGATAGCAGAGGGCTATACAGGGCTAATAGATTTAACATTCCAGAAGAAAATATATAGCTAAGATATAGCTTTTGTAGTATCTAAGAATGTAATGTGGGATAGACTTTAGGGTGAATTGGGGTATAGATGGGTCTAAAATGTTATGCATTGTATTTTCACTTCCCAAAATTTAAAAGCTTGTTCAACTTTTGAAGGAATTATAAAGTCTAATATCATCAAGTGTTGTGCTTCCTCTTCAGATGAATGTAATTAAGGCTGAGAGAAACTTTTCAATATGAAAATGTTTGAGGAGCAGAAAGAGGGTTTGCAATGAATATTCTAAATGGGCAAACCTTTATTAAATCACTATTAATTGTTTTTAATTATGTAGAATTTTCCCAATGTTGATTATTTTAAAATATTTTCTGTGATGGGTACAAAGTTAGCACAGTACTTGGTTGGCGTGCCCTGCTTATCTTTATGCCAAAACAAGTATAGATGAAAAAAAACATTGCTTTACCCTGCCAGCCAAAAAAGCATATTAATTTCCCTATGGATGTGTTTTCATGGCGTTGACAAGCAAAACAAAATATTCTCTGTTAAAAAAAGGTCATGTTTCACAGCAGCTTGACCAACTGTACATCTTTGACAGTCGGCCAAGACAGAAAGTGAGTCTGTCTCCTTGACAGGGGTGCAGACAGAAATAAAAACACTTATGTTTAGTAAACTGGGGCAGGGTGAACACCACTCTTCGGTTCTTTTGTTACCTGTGTCTTTACTAATGAGGAATTTTATTTTATTTTCCTGTTGCAGTGACCATCTGTGGACCAATGCTGTCCAAGATATCAATCGAGTTTGCTGCCAAGTTCAAAGGCATCAATACTTTACCTTTCTTGCCTCTTCATTGCCACGCTTTCACAGTCAAGGAGAGATAGCATAGCCTGGAAAATACTGATCTTTGAACTTATAGACACATCAGTACTTTCATTCTTGTTTTTCCAAGGGCCAGTCTGTGTCGTATTTCCTCACTGCTGGATCCTTTGTTGTTAATAATTGATCCAAGGAGGTTAGAAGCAGTCTACTTTTTATGTTTTCACTATCAACTCTGAAGTTAGCCATCTTTCCTGTTGTCATAGCATTAGTTTTATTGATACTATATTTTCACTCTGTTCTCAAACTTTTTTTTTTTTAGGCTCTTGAAGACCTCTGCATTTTCAGCTGTAAGTGTACTTTTATCAGCATATTGAAGACTGTTGATGTTTCTTCCACCATTCTTGAAACCTCTTTTATCTTGCTCCAGCCTATTTCTCTTATTATATGTTCAGCGTACCAGTTGAATAAGTAGGGTGTCTTGCCTAACTCCTTTGCTTTTAGTTTGACTGTAGCTTCTTGATCAGAATGGAGGTTCTTTATTAGAAAAATTAGATGTTCTGGTTCACCCATTTTCCTGAGGACATTCCCAAATTTTACATTGCCAACACTGTCAATGGCTTTGTGGTAATCAATAAGGAACACATTGAATTCCTTTTTGGTTCTTTTTGGCTGTTGCAATAATCTACCATGCATCTGCAATAATGTCTCGAGATAGCCGGTACTGTAGCCACTGTTAGTCATTTCTAGTCAACAAAAACTAGGTTACATATCTGAAATAACACAACTAGCGTGAACTGGCTACAGAATGGTTCTCTTTATAGAGTAACCAGCATAAACCTAAATTCTAAGAAACCGCTGGACATGTCCTTGAATCTAGAAAAATATAAATTCAGCAGGCAGCAGTTACAAAAGAAAATAATTGATGACCTTCCCAACTTGGCTAGATTGATTCCCAAGTGGGGTTTATCATCAGTGTAGGACCAAATGGAGAAGCTGAATATCTAGGACCATAGTGTATTCATTCCTGTCCTTGAAAATACTATTTTTCCTTGAAAAATATGCTTTGTCAGTTCTTGTACAAGGAACTAAATGTTTTTCCCTCTAAGAAATTAGAACATGTAGACAGCATACGTTTGGATTTCCCAACTCTTATCAATTAATAATTATATTATTAATAAGGAAGTGCTGTATGTCCTGATTAGAATTACACCTGTAAGAAAGAATACTATTTTTTTTGAGCTATGACAGGGGTAGGGAATCCCGCACCATAGTTTCCTGTAACCTGTAAATATAATTGGAACCCCTCTGGGCTTTACTCATTTCACTGCCTATTGGCTGTGAGCTTTCGGCACTAGAGGGAAGTTGGGGGTGTATCCACTAGTTCACTGGGAAGAATGGTTCAACCAGCTAAGAGAAAGAGCAAATCTACAACAAACATCCAGTCTTTGTGGACAGCAGGCTCCTTCAGTAAACTAGTAAGGATTCAAATAGGTCCCTTTACAACTTTGATATACATAGGTATTAAAATGCCCATCCAGCAAAGTGAGCCTTGCCTTCTTCTCTGTTGCTTTTTGGCAAATTTACTCACCTTTGATTGGAAAACAGCATTGCACACTCACACCCCTCCTTCAAAGGGGTATTTTCCCTAAACTCCACAGCACTAAGGACAGTTTGATGGTCATTTTTAAACCATTTGAACAGCTATCATCCAAAGGGCATGGGAAGCCCCCTACCGTTTCAAGTTTGTAAATTAATTTTTTCGAAAAACAAACACATTTTGACACATTTGTTCATCACTACTACCAACCTAGATTTTCCAAAATATGTCTTCCAAGGGAACCCTTTAGTTTGCACCAACTGAGTGTTAGGTATTTCTTAATGATGAATGGATTTGGGTCAGTTGTGTTTTAATTCTTCCCTATTAGCCCATTACTAGGATGCCCTACCTTTTTGGCCAAAGTAAATTGGGGGCACATAAATAGGAATATCTTACATTCTTTGCATGCCACAATACCCAAATAATAAAGTTGTGTAATAAAACCCCTTTTGCCATGGTAATGTATCTTTTTTTAAATGCAAAGTAAATGTTTAATAAACACCTGTTGATCCTTCCAGTTTTTGTTCTCTCACCAGCTCCCAATGCAGAGGTGTGGTCACCATCCTGTGTGAACTATAGGCAGTTATGCTTTCATCCAATCTGCTGCAGCCAATGACCCCTTCTGAGTGATTAACAGCTGCTTTGGCTAATTAGCAGCTGAGACTGGAATTTCCTGTAACTGTCACTTTTGCTAGCCAGGTTGTCCTGGGAAAGGTCAGCTTAGCCTGGTAAAGGGATTAGTAAAACAGATCAGGATCAACACGTAATAAAACTATGTTACATGGGAGACTCAGAGAAACAAACATGGTTGTGTTCATTTTTGGTTTTGCCCATATTTCCACTTTAATGATTCCCAGTCATGAAGGGGGTACTTGTGGCTCTGTGAGTGTTGGGCCCATTATTGCAGGAGCTCTGGCATTGGTATTCCCTTCATCCAGAGCCACACTTTAGTCATGTGGACTCTGTTCCAGTCTATGACAGCAAAGCCTGAGTTGAGGTATGAGACCTGTGGTCAGTCTGGACCCTCACCTATGGTCATGAGCTATGGGCAATGACCAAAACAACAAGACTAAAGGGTGCAAGCAGTGGAAAACTCTCACTACAGGATTGTTAGGCCTCCTACTTATAAAATAAGTTGCAGTGTTACTAATGACTTTTATAAAAATACAATATCAAGTAATCTCTATTCATTTTATCGGAACTAATTAATCTAACAGCCGGAGCTGTCACTTGTCAAGGTCAGCCTCAATAGCTCCTTCAGAAGTTTGTGATTTGTTTTCTGCTTTAGAGTGGAAAAGAAAATGGTGCAAAAACAAATTAAAGCATGCGCTCAGTTTGCATTATATCGTGGTCAAGGCCAACTACAGAAACATAAAAATTTAATATGTCATTGTCAGCTCTCAGGTAATTTTAAACCTGCCACGAAGACAAGTGAAAATTGTAAGTGACTACGCTTTTAGAGCCAAGACTTTAAGTTGAGCTGAAATAACCTTAATTGGCTTCAATCACCTTTTCCTTCCCACCACATACATATACATAACTACTGACCTGAAATCAATGTTCCTGGGTTTGGTAGCTGTCAGATCTGAATAGGGCTCTACAGTGCCTGCTTATAATAATAAATGGGTGATTGCCTGGGGTCCCAATCTTCAGGGAAGCCCAGGGGATGCTATAAAAGTGCTGCACCCCAGCATTCTTCATAGTAAATCAATTTCAGCTCTGCATGCCTTTAGACTTTTTCAGAAGCTGATCAGCCTTTGTATTTCTCTTTCTAAAGTTTATTTTGATAGAGGACCTGAAATGTGAAGGTTTTTCTCAATAAAGACACGCAGAGGACAAATTAATTATCACCAGTATTGCCTGTGGGCTCCCTGAAGCTGATCATTTCCCCATTAGTGACTGGCCATGCCTTGTTCAAATTGTGTCTCAGTTTGGAAGAGTTCAGAGGTATTCCATCGCACTCCAAACCGACATATCCTCATGGGTGCTGAAATGGCCCATGGATGGCACTCTAAGACTAAAGGAGATAATGAGGTCACCAGCACCCCAAGGTCCACTTAATCAATCCATCTTTTGCTGACGATTAGATGAACATGGTATCACAACCAAATGCATTTGTTTGTGACACCATGTTTATCTAAACTTCAATAAAAGATGGAACAATGAAGTGGACCTTGGTGTGCTGGGTCCTCATTATCTCCTTCATTTTGGAGGTGGTCACCTTGGTAGAAACCAGGACTTTGCTTCCTTTTGTCAGAGCTGTTCCTTGAGGCCTGCTGATCTGATGACTAGTAGGGGGATGAAAGAATAACAGTGGGCAGAGCAAAGATCAATAAAAAAAGAAGGGTTATCCTTGCACTACCGGTCCTCAGATACAGATTCCTCACCAGAAGAGCAAAAAAGAGAACAGGTACACAGTATTGACATCACCAATCTTCACCAATGTTCTATTAAGGACCGTGCTGATAAAAGGAGTGACATGATTAGGGTTATTCACAAAAGGGTGAAGAGTTTGGAGAAGGCAGGAGAAGTGAACAATCTAGGCCAAAGTAGATGATTTGGAAACATTATCCAATTTAGCTCACTTTCCAGTTCAGCTATGGTGTCCTAGATTGTTCCCTTCTCCTGCCTTCTCCAAACTCTTCACCCTTTTGTGAATAACCCTGCATGAGCCCATCAGTCTCTGCTTATCCTTTCACTGCCTGGTCACAGGCTGGGGTTGTGGAGGAGGCCTCTGATTATTACTTAACTGCACCAGAGAAAAATCAGGTCTTCTCCCTGAGAGGCAGGGCCGTGTTGTGTGTCAGAGAAGTGAAACTTTCAGCCCTGGATGGACAGAAATGTAAATCCTTAGGCCGGGAAAACAGCTCCCACATATGTATTTCATCTGTGTATTTAGCTGTTTGCCTGGAGTTCAGCTTCAAAGTCTAGTTTGCAAGCCTCTTTGGTCCTGTTTAATGGCAGAAACCAACAATTGACCAGGCAAGCATATATGTGGGACCGTTATAAATACATAAGCAGCAGTACAAATGTAATTTATACTGCTGGGGTGGCACAGTGGTGTAGTAGTTAGCACTTCTGCCTTGCAGCACTAAGGGTCCCTTGTTAAAATCCCAGTCAGGGCACTGTCTGCAAGGAGTTTGCATGTTCTCCCTGTGCTTGTGTGGGTTTCCTCCAGGTACTCCGATTTCCTCCCACACTCCAAAGACATGCTGAAAGGTTAATTGGTTCCTCTATGTATGCATGTGAGATAGGGACCTTAGATTGTAAACTCTTTGAGGGCAGGGACTGATTTGAATGTACAACTATGTAAAGTGTTATGTAAATTGTCACGCTATATAAATACCTGTACTAAGTAATTATAAGAAATTTAATTTAGCATATAAGTAACAATCGTTATAATTGCCGTCTGGTTTTCAGATAATACTGTGTTTTCATTGCCGGTATTAATTAGCAGAACTCTGTTCATCAATTATTCCTATTATTGCAATTAGGGATGCACCAATACCGGTTTTTCAGTATAAAGTATTGATACGCCGATACCGAATACCGATCCCAGAAGTCCCATTAAGGAAGCCGTGCGGCGTGTAATGACTAGCTGCCTGGCTTCCTGATTAGCTGGGAAGCCGGCTCTATGCTCCCTTGTCACCAGGTGATGAGGAAGCATGGAGCTGGCTTCCTGGCCAATCAGGAAGCCGGGGCGAATCATTATCTGCCCTCAGCTTCCTGATTGGCCGAGAAGCCTGCTTCATGCTTCCTGGTAATGAGGGAGTATGGAGCCGGCTTCCTGATACCGGAAGTTCCGGTATCAGGAGCATTTGGGCGAGTACAAGTACTCACCCAAATACTCAGTATCAGCACCGATAATAGTATCGGTGCATGCCCAATTGCAATAATAAATGGCTGAGAATTTGAACTAATTAAGCAATGGGACGATCATTTTGCATTTGTCTGATTACCATTTGGTTTGTGTCCAACATAATATATGTTTTTGTTTTGAACATCAAGTGAGATAATTAATAAAGCTTTCTCACACAAGATACTTGTGTCTTGTTTCCTAAATCTAAAGCCTCCCCATTCAATCAAGCCCATTTTAAGAATGTATTGGGGGGGAATTTATCAAAACTGGAGCAGATTTGAACTTCAGCCAATCAGATTTTATCTCTCATTTTCAAATCTTACCTGAGCAAGCTGAAGAGAGAAGCTGATTGGTTGCCATGGGAAACTGCTCCAGATTCTGTTTGCTCCAGTTTTGATAAATTCCCCCCATATAATTTTCTGCACAAAGAGGTTAATTGGAAATGGTTCATTCATTATTGTTGAATACTGCCCGTTCAGCACTGCGGTCATCGGAAGCACGCCCCTCAGCGGGGCTGGCTTGCGATCATCGCAAGTTTAGTCTGCCTGTCCAAGATGGGCAGATCGTACGTTTTTTTAACTACCTTACAACCATCGCAAGACAAAAGTCTTGCGATGGTTGTAAGGTGTGTGCCCAGCTGAAGTCTGACATGCCGCCTTCTAAGTCAGTCATGCTCCCTGCTAATTGGGAAGCTCTAGCTGTGACTTACCAGCCTCTGCAGAAAAACTATACAGAGAGCAAAGGAACTTTTCTACAGCATGCTGCCAGTGTACAGGGATTTTCTTCTTTAGACTTTGGCTGCTTTAGAAAGAATGATTTGGAAGGTCCCCATTAAAAAAATAGACCAGCTAGCAGGTAAAAAAGTGTAGGTACCTTAATGGACCGGCACAGACCTTCAGCAGTTCTTGTTCCCCTCTTCTACTGCCAAATGCCATTTGTTCTGATTAGGCACTTTCTGATAGTGAAGGAGAGTGTATGCCATCAGCTGTCTCACACACATTTCCATTGAGCAAAGAGGCAGCCCATCCTAGTGACGAGCCCATAGAAATTAATTAAACACAACTGACCCAAAACCATATATCACATAGAGACACCAGACAGAGTCTAATAAGGAAAGATAAAGAAAGTTAAAAGGTCAGTTCAGCACCAATATGGTCAGACTCTGTTGGGTTGAAGAATGTTCTGGCTTCTCACATATCTTGGAGAGATGTCATGGTAATAAAGGAATGAGTGGCAGAGAAGAGTTTATCATGGGAGCAAAGAGCATAAAATGTCTGGTACATCTCCTAACCTGTCCGATTGCACATTCCCCAATAGTGTCCATTTGGAAGCATCACCAAAAACAACCAGACTTGTGTCTCTAAAGAGTACCTTAGAAAGACATAATTTAGAATAAGTTGTTTATAAAGATTGAGAGAAGTGATGAGCAAATGTGCCAAAATTCCAATCAACTAAAATTTTTCAAATTTAAGATCTACAGACTTGAATTTTGAATTGAAATTACAACAAAGCCATCAGGGGGCTTCACGTGCGAATTGGTTGACAGCCCTCCAAAGGGCCAAAAGTGACAATCAAAATCAGTTCCCCATTGACTACAATTCGATTTACAATTCAGATTAAATTTTCAATAAAAATTTAGCTCAAATTGGAATCACAGCACTAGTTAGGAGATGTGAATTATATCTTCATTGTTTCCAGGCTGATGCAGGAAACAGACAAGTAAAGGTGGCCATACACTTTACAACCATCACAAGACCCTAGTCTTGCGATGGTTGTAAAGTAATTTAAAAAACGTACGTGTTTTGTAATGTGCACATATCAATTATGTTTTTAAACATCTTTTAACCTTTGTATAATAAAATACTCTTGTTTTCTCATGTGGCCATTTTTGGTCTTTATCACTTGGTACCTAAAAAGCCCCACCTCTTCTCCTTATTTTTTGACTTGGTCTTCCATACTGGAAAACAATACAAAGAAGACTTGTTTAGGGTAGACATGAGATGAGATTTGACCGATCTGGTTGTTTTTGGTTATGTTTGGTTATGTTTTCAGATGTACACTGTTGGGGAATAAGCAATCGGAGAGGTTAGGAAATGTACTCTGCTACATTTCCTAACCTTTCCGATTGCTCGTTCCCCGACATCTTCTCTGGTAAATTTCCTTTTTTTGGAAATGAAAGATAAATGTTTACAGTTACCTCAGTTAATTAAAATTTTGCTCCTTTGATAAGCTCCTCTCTGCCCCCCTCTTCCTTCACTGCCATAACTATAACATAGAAGTCTCTCCAATGGAATTCCAAGATATTGAGAAGCCAGCAGGTACTTCAACAAAGTCTGACCATAGTGGTGCTGAGCTGACCTTTTAACTTATCTTCATCTTTCTGTATTACCTCAGACTCATTAGGTTTAAGCTCAAATCCTTTAAGTGAAGATCTTGCTTCGGGATAACCATTGGCACCATTCTGCCTAAGCCTCTTAGTTCCTCAAGGGAATTGTCTAACTTATTACCATGCAACACGTTTATCTCTGAGGTCTCTTCACCACAACATATTCGGAATGTTTAATAGCAGTTTTAATTAAAAGTATTCTACATGACTCCCTTTAGCACAGGCTAAATTCTCTTGCTGCATCATGGCCGCATTTGTTAGACCTTGAATCTTTGTCTTCTTTAGAAAGGCAATTCCCATGATTTAAATATTGGTGCAGGAACTGTATTTGACTATGGTAAGCTGAAGCTTACATTTAATGGGCCAGTGACCCCAAATTACCACTTTATAGTAAAGAGTTATAATAAATAGATAAGTATGCTATACGGATTTAGTAAATCTCCAATTATTGTAATGGTATGTTTGGTACATTCATGCTACATTGTGAAAGTTGTTTTCAGAAAATGGAAAATTTACATTGTGAGGCACGTTAAGCAAGTCACTGCCATTCACTCCAAATTGAGTCATTGGGCGTTAGCTCTCCCCAAGGTTACAGTACAAAAGGTGGTGGAGGATTGAACTGAGTGGGGAAACTAAAAAAGAGCTAGCCTTGCTATCAATCTAGCACTAAGCATTGCTTGTGGATCCATAGGAGGGGACTGAGTCAAAGGGAACTGATTCTTACTCCTGAATGTCCTCCTGGTTACTTTGGCCAACCCAAGAAAAGTTTGAATTTATTTTTTATCAATATTCTGTATCAAATGTCAGTGTACTAAAAGAACTAAAAGCGTCAGACCGTTGAATATACGTTTAATATTCATCTACGGAGCCAAAGGATTTGTAATTCTGTCCATCCAGTCCTGAGATTTACAGGGCCCTGCCATAATAGCACCTCGAAATCAAAGGCCTCACAGTTAAACACTAAAGCTTGGTCACCTTCCTATCCCCAGCCTGGGACTAGATGGTGAGGGCCCTTTCACCCTATTGCATTGCTGTAACTGCAACTTGTGGCTACTACATGCTTCATGATTTAGTGCCATTCATTCTGATTCTACTATGTGCTATGCCTAGTATTTTGCCAATAAATACAATGCATGCTCTAATTGGATGAGAGGACGATTGTGCTATCAGTGCCATTCATCCAATTGGAGAACTTCTTTTATTAAATAATAATAATTGGCGTCCCCTGAATGGCCACTGTGCCGAGTGAGCGATCCCTTGTGTTTTCAGAGCAGCAGGGAAGCCGCTCAGCTTAGCTCCATACAGAACCTGGAAGATCACTGTAAATAACTGTAGTAGTTGTGGATGCTACAGTGCTGTACCGGATCCATGTGGGCTGACCAGGTACAGCATATGCATACTTCCATGGAGCCAAGCCAGACTTATGTAAGTATGCATAATACTTAATACCTGCAGTTCAGCAAAGTGTATCTAACCTTTTAGAACAACATTTGTATATATTGCAGCTTACCAGTCCTAAGACCTGATGGCTGCATTAGTTTTGTTTTCTTTTTTAGACTTATTTTCCTGTTTTTTTCCCCCCCATGATCCTCCCAGTTGCATGTTTCCTAAGATGACAGTGTTCACTCACTGTACTCTATCTATGGCAGAGCATCATCATCATCACCGTAGGACAGGACTACAAACACCTCTTCCCTTCTCCATAACATAACAGGCAAGGTGTTTTATAGTCCTTATAGATAGCTTGGAAGATTGTAACTGATAACAGACAACACAGACAGGAGAGCATCGGGAATTATCAGATGATAATATTTCTGGCAGATCAACAGGTACTTTTTGCACATCTCAAGCTTGTATAACAAACGCTTTCAATGGTAGATTTAACAAACCAAAATAGACCAAACGAGGTCTATATATAGGGCTTGGCTATGTTCTTAGGAGACTTTATTTAAAGCCCATCTCGAGGCTAAATCCCCCCTTCCGCAACCTGCCCTTCTTGTATAACCCTCCCCATGTGTATGTTTTGTTGTTTGTTTTTTCATATTGACAGTTTCCATATGTCTTCAGGTTGGCCACCGCCCTTTAATGAGGCAGCCTGGGCTACGTGAGAGGTGGGGGGGGGGAGGCTGGCAGTGACGTTCCTGGTCGACAGGAGCTGGACGGGACCCCAACCCAGGCAGGGAGGACGGCGTCACCCAACCCCCGACAACCCCCCCACCTGCCTGAGGGGGCAAAAAGACTGGTTGCAGGTCCTCCTCCTCTTGACATCTTCTCCAGGCTGTGTGGGGGTCACTGATACAATGAGCATCTCTGATGTTATGAAGGGCCCTAATGGTAATGGTACTGGGAAATCTTGAGGTGGGGAAGAGGTACTGGGGGCAAATCTTCTAGTTGAAGATATTTCAGCCATAACTTCTTTTGTAACACCAGCTGAGAAACCAAATAAAGACATATTCTGGGGTTGGGCTTTTGGAAGGGTGTTCCCAGAAAGTACATTATACATTGTGTTACCACATGAAGTTATATACACCTGCAGTATTTTTAATTGGGTGAATTTGGGAACTTGAGACTTTTTGACCTGCATTATCGTAGGCTTGGCAACACGGATGGCGAGAGGGATGAAAGGCAAAGTAGACGTATGACGATTACTGATGGGTTCTTCCCTACTCAGAGTTCTCCTTTATTAATAGCTGATATTTATACACTCAGTCTGCAGACCGCACATAGTTGGCAGCCTTCCACCCCACTCTTTAAATTAAAAATAAACCTTTCTTCCTTCTAACCTGATTTATGCAAACTAGGCCAGCTAAGTGGTCTGTGACTGCTTAACCAGCTGAATCCCAATCAATAGCACTTCAAATAGTTGCCTTATTATCCCTGCTCTTCCACCAGGGAAAAATATTCATGCACACAAAGCAATCTTCTGTTTGCTTCATTAACTTAATTGGAAATTAAGACATTGTTTCTGTGTTTCTGTGCCATGCATAGAATGGCAAAATGGCCATTTCGTAATGGGCTTTTTTTTTGACCTTTTTCCATCTTTTTACTTCTCTAAATTGACATACTTATTTTTATCATGCATGTAAATCATTCCCTGCCTTCTCATATCCAGGGCTTATTCTTGGTCCTGTCCATCACCATGAGGTCTGGTGAAGTCCAAATGGATATAAAAGGCAAAAAATTAGTGTAGGTCTGTAATCATTAATACATCATGAATACATTGTTAAATCTATCTTTTTTTAAATAAATGCAGGCAGTGTAAGCAATGGTGTAGTTTTGGAGCCCCATGGCTATAATAGGTCAATGTCAATGACCAAATATGGCCATGTAGCCATATAAGGTCAGTGATATCACCAGCATCCTGCCCCTTTATTTACAAGCAGCTGCGGCAAGGGGAATTTCCCTGCTTGAACCCTGACACCTTCCTTCTGGGTTTGGGTGAACTCAAGTTAAACTCACTCCTTGTCCCTAGTAATCTGACTATGCTGACAGTTCTTCTGCTACCTATTCTTCATATAGGCATACTTTAGGTTAAAATCATTGATGCATATTGTCACGGTTGACACTGTTGCTACAGTGAGAGTTAGCCAGGACACTCCATCAAAATTTTGCTATGGAGCCCATTAGGAGTTACACCTCTGAGAACCTTAATCTTACTTGGTATCAGCTTCTTGTGGTCTTTGTACAGAAAAGCTTAGAGAAGGGCAAGCAGCACAAAGGGCCAATCAGGTGTGTTGCAGTGCAAGTAGCCAAGATGCTAGGAGAGGAGAGCAAAGTGACAAAGAGATGGGCTCATCAGTTCGTAGTTTCTGCTTTCACTGTCTAGTAACAGGATGGAGAGGACCTGTATGTAAAAGTTCTCCAGAGCTATAGAAAATGGAGTAATTCCAGCTGAACGGTTTCCTCTGGCTGGATCTAATCAGCTTAATACTTTGTCCCTCGAAGGAAACTTATTCTAAAGCTGCCCATACACCTTACAACCATCGCGCGACTATCGTTGTGCGATGGTTGTAAGGTAATAAAAATTTCGTACGATCTGCCCATCTTGGACAAGCAGATCGTACTTGCGATCATCGTACGTAAGTACGATGATTGCAGTGCTGAGCGGGCAGTGTGCGCCTGTGCACACCGGCCTGTGCGGCATTCGTCTCCCGACGAATGTCGTGCAACCTTACAGTAGAAGAGGTCACCCGCTGCCCATACACCTGCCGATTATCGTACGATCGCGGGATCACCCGCGATTATCGTTTGATAATCGACAGGTTTATGGGCACCTTAAAGGGATATTTTGGCTTTCATTACATCTCATTATGAAAATGCTAGTTGTCCGGCTGTCATGCTGATTCAATAGTTTCAATATTTACGTGCATGAAAAAATAAGACTATTTAAATTTTAAGACGGAGAGCCGGGAATATTTATTTACTAGAGACCTTCACATTTATCTCAGTGCTGGCCTCCTTCTGAATAATGCTTATTGCCTGGTAGTCATGCTGATGCTTTTGCCCTAGAGCACAATTGAGCTAAATAAATTCCAGTTGCATCAAGTCAAATGGTGTGAAAAGTCTTATAGGGTTATTCACAAAGCTGCCAAAGGCAGCCGAGTAAATAAGCGAGCCGAAGTGAACAAAACCGAACGCTGTTCGGCTATTCACTTTAGCTCAGTGCAGCTAATTTCAGCCTTACATCTGCTTGCTTCGGCTAGCTTCGGTTCAGCCGAACATGCTCAGCATGTTCGACTGAGCCGAAGTGAAGAACGCGTTCGACTGAGCCGAAGTGAAGAACGCGTTCAACTCAGCCGATCCAAAATCTGGATAGGCTGAGCCGAATCTCCGGCAGGCTGCTCGCTGCCGTTCGGCCTATTGTCATAGGGGCTGAACAGCGGTGAGTGAATAGCCGAATGCCGCCGAGCAGCATTCGGCTCTGCAATTCTGCTCGGTACCTCCGTGGTACCGAGCAGAATGCAAAATCAGTGAAGAAAGTAGAAACAAAAATGAAATTGAAATGTGTATATAAAATGTATATAATGTATATAAAATGTATATAAATGATAAATCTAAAAAAATAAATAACAATTTCTTAAAACAAAGAAAATTAAATTTAAAAAAACAATTGGGCGGAGCTAGCAGTGACAGCTAACTCCACCCAACTGTTTCCTATTGGCCCAATGAATAACAACTGGGCGGAGCAATGACAGATCAGCGTTCCCAGGCTGATCTGTCATTGCAACCTAGCGGAGCCAGCTGTGAGATCACGGCTGGCTCCGCCCAGCTGTCAGTTGCGAGGCTTTCGGCCGGCCGTTCGCACTGCTTTGGCTGTCGCCTTGGCTATAGTGAATAGCCCATACAGCAGCCGAACTGAAGGGCTCCAGTGGCCGAAGCAAGCCGGAGGATCATCCAGAGCTACAGCTGATCCTTTGGCTAGCTTTGTGAATAACCCTCTTAGAATTCGATTTTTTTACAAAGCAGCCACAGACTGAGTAGAAAAGCCTGTCCCCTGCCAGCATGCTGCAGAGACGGGCCCTTGCTTTGTGTGAGGAAGCAGTGGTCTCTCTGCAAAGGTCTGACACTCTCCCTTTTAAGTCACAGCTATAGCTCTCTAATCAAAAAAACTAATTCTCTATGCTGACCAGACTCAGCGTTGGGCGTGTGGGATCAGAGAGACCACTGCTTCTGCACAGGAAGCAAGGTTGCTTCTCTACAACATGCTGGCAGAGGGTAGGCTTTTCTATTCAGGCTGTGGCTGCTTTGTAAAGAAAATGAACTGTAAGACTGTGCACACCTTTTGTTTTGATGCACCTGCAATGCATTTAGTTGATTCCAACATGAAGGTTCAATTGCCCATTATTACTTTAAATCAGTGACCTGGAACAAGTATGGAGATCAGGATATTTGACTTTTTCCTTACTTGTTTACTTGTTTTGGAACCAGTTGGGAAAGCAGGACAGCCAAGCAATTCATATTTTCAAATAGTGGACCGAAATGACATGCCTGATAATTCCCCCTGGACTTTAAAATGTTGACCTTTCATTGCTTCGGCTTTTACGCTTAAAAATAAGACTTGTGTTGCAAAAAAGGAATTACTTAAAAGTTCTCACCTTTCCTGTTGAGAGTTTTATGAAATTGCCCCTTAAGTGCGGACAAAATAAGCTGTTAGACATTGTAATACGCTGTAAAAATAATTATAGAATGAAACTCCTAATGGCATGGAGAGAAAAGTCGTCTCTTACAAAAAGATGATTGGCTGCACCTCATTCTTAATGTTCTATAATGACAGAGAAGGTTTCAGGGACATGGCTGCAGCTGCAAAATTTCCTCTTTAGGGGCACAGCTCAGGCGTCACAGATCTTTGAATTATATGTGTGAAGCTTTGCAGCATGGGATGGGGAGTTTCATTATGTATATTGATTTCCTCTTCCTACAGCTTCAAGCAGCTTCTCAACCATGTCATGGCACCCTTTAAAAGTATGTAAAATCTCAAGGCACCCCAGTCTAAAATCTCACAAAAAAAATGGGGTCCCCCCCTTCATATTAAAGTCCTCCTTTTACATCAGTACTCTTCCCTTCACATCAGAGTTGATGTGGAGTCCCCCTTTACATGAGAAGAGTCCTTTCACGTCAGGAGCCCTCTTTCATATCAGGAGCCCCCTTTTACATCAGAAGAACCCTTTCAAATCAGAAGCCCCCCTTTCACATGAGGAGCCTCCCTTCACATCAGAAGAACCCTTTGACATCAGGACCCCTCTTTCACATCAGGAGTCCCCCAATTCACATTAGGAGCCCCACTTCACATCAGGAGCCCCCTTTCACATCTGAAGCCCCTACTTCACATCAGGAGCCCCCTTCACATCAGTAGCTCTCCCTTCACATCAGAAGAACCCTTTGACATTAGGAGTCCCCTTCACATTAGAAGCACCCTTTCACATCAGGAGCCTCACTTTACATCGGAAGAACAGTTTGACATCATGAGCCCCTACACATGAGAAGACCCCTTTCACATCAGAAGCCCCCCTTCACATTAGAATTTGTTGAAATAAAAGGTCTGGCGACAGTGTCTCTTTAACATCGCTTGATAAAGGACTATTGGCATGAAACGCATAGTTAAGTATTCTTTATAATCTTCGTATTTTCTAAAGTAGATGTAAACACAAACTGGATGACATTTTGTTTTCTAAAGCACTTTGTATTATAAGCAAATAAGAGAGAGATTTCTAAAAGAAAAAACAATCTTTTTTTTCTTTTAGAAACTAGTTTTCACCTTTTTTCATCCTTTGTTACATCCCAGTGCCACTGATCTCCTGCGGCTTCTTCCTGTCTGCGTGCTCTCCATGGCTAAATGTCATTTCTCAGGACGGACATCTGATGACAACAGCAGAACATAGATACTCAATAAGCGTCTTTGCAGCCACTTATAGGGGGTTATTCACAAAGCTGCCGAAGGCAACCAAATGAATAACCGAGCCGTAGTGAAGTGAGCCCACCAACGCTCGGCTATTTACTATGGCTCAGTACGGCCGTACAACGGTGGCCTTCGGCTGCACTTCGGCAGAACTTCGACTCAGCCGATCCAACATCTGTATCGGCTGAGCCGAAACCCTGGCAGCTCACTCACTACCGTTCGCTCCTATTCATAGGGGACGAACGGTAGTGAGTGAATAGCCGAATGCCACCAAGCGGCATTCGGCTTGGCTATTCTGCCCGGTACCTGCGTGGTACTTTTTAACCTGTTGCCGTCCGTCCGTTCTTTTGCGGACTCGCATTTGTGGCATTTTTTTTCTGCTCGCGCGCGCCCGGGCAGTAAAAACCTGTTCAATGCAAAGAGCCGTTACCGGCTGTTTCACATACACACGATCGGCGGCTCTAAAGCCTACCGATTGCGTGCTGGTTGCGTGAGCCCCCTCCCCCCCCTCGAGTGCCGCGGCCCCCCCTCCTGACCCCCTCACCTTCAATCCCAGGATCCGCTGCCCCATCTGCGGCTCGGGACCGGCTCAGGAGGGCGCCAGGAGGTAAGATGGGACGTCAGCATCTTCCTCCTTGCTGACCTCCCTCCGTGCTGTGAATGCAGAAGTGATGTGTATTACATCACTTCCGCATTCACCTGTCAGTCATTTGGCTGCTAAAGCCAGAGAAAAGAAGCTGATGAAGCAGATCTGTGCTTCATCAGCTTCTTTTGGGGTCCCCAGGTGACATTAGGGGTCTTACAGACCCCTAATGTCTCCATAAAGAGGACCTGTCAGTGTGCCTTTGCTATTATATAGGGGGATTGTTATCCCCCTATGGTAATAGCAATAACAATAAGTCTAAAAAAACATGAAAAGAGTAAAAAAAAAAAATACAAGTCACATAAAAAAAGTTAAAAAAAAACCCCAAATTTTTAAGTCCCCCCACCCCCATTTACGCACATATAAACGTAAATACGCGTTCGCGGCACCACCATGCGAAAATGACAATTGTGCTACACATGTTACATATCGTCGCGAACGTCTTGTTGCACATCTGTCAATTAGAGGAAAGGCAAGGCATCACAGTGTCAGGAAGTGAAGTGGAGCTGTAATAATTAAACAGAAAAGTGAAATGAACACAGGATAAATTGACAAAAAACACAGCCAGCAAATAACAGGCAATGCAACTATTATAGTAACAGGGGCTACAGAGGAACAGTTTCCAACTAAGTCCACTAATTGGCAGCACAGTACAATATAATGGATTCCTATAGAACAAAGGATATGGGAGACTGAGCGTGGCTTAAACTAGCGTTTCTCAACCAGGGTGCCACGGCACAGTTGGGTTGCCTTCTGGCTCTGTCAGGTGTGCCTACAAATTTTTAGCATAGTGTCATGCATTTTTATAGTGCAGGTGGCCCAGCTACCAGCACCATGAAAATCCAGGGTGGGATGCATCTAGCACCTCCCAAAGCTGCACTATTGTCAAGATTACAAAGTAGGACTCCTTATGTGCAGGGGGCTTCTGATGCGAAAGAGAGGACTCTGATGTAAAACAAGGGGGCTATGTTGTAAAGGAGATGCTGATGTGAAAGAGAGAACTCGCATGTGGAGGGGGCTCCTGATGTGAAGAGCGGCTTCCGATGTGAAGTGGGGCTTCTGATGTGAAGAGCGGCTTCTGATGTGAAGAGGGGCTTTTGATGTTAGGACTCTGGTGGTAAGGCAGCTCCTGATGGGAAAGGGGAATCCCATCTCTGAGCATCTAGGCCTGGCAAGAGGTGGATTTTATATCCCCCTAGGCATGTTCTGGGGATGATAGGAGCCCAAGGGATTGTGGGGAGCAGAGTTATTGGTGCCAGTGCCCACCACGGAACAAAGTAGGTAAGGGGGCACTCTGTTACAAAGCTACAAGTTGGTGGGTGAGCTTCCATTGTATGTTGACTTGACCAAAGTAAGACTTGGTCAAACAACAAAAAAAGTTCCCCCAGCACACACCCTGCCAATCAGCAAAGAGGGCCTATCTAATCTATTTTTCTGCATGGGAAGATTATAATTAATTCCGGCCGATTTCAAATATATCAGGTGACTGGATCAAAGCAAAACTTCCCTGAAAATAGAAGGTCCACTTTACACACAGTCTCCCACCCTCTAAATACAAACAGCACTTCTGGGTGAGCACAGTGCTTGAAATCCTAGTTGAATGTGCTCCAACCCATTGGAGGGGGTTCTGAGTAGAGAGAACCTTCTCATTTCATGAAAACTCTGCTTTAAGGGCACAAATAGACCACAGTGGAAACCCTTGACACACTGAATTTAACAAAGATAAAGATTTAAATTTTGGATATTTTCAGCTTTTCCTCAGGATCAGGTGGTTTCAAACGTGTGTGGCTGCTGCCCCCTCTTCCCCCTCCACCTTTATAGGCACAAATGTGCACACTCAAGTGATCCCAGCATGTATGTTTATGTTCCAGGCTGTAAAAAAGAAAAAAAAACATAATTATAATATGCATTAATAAAGCTGCATGGCGCTCAGTCCAATCAAAGGCAGCCCGCTAGTTAAATTTGCCTAATTCCATTACCCTAGAATAAAGACTCTCAGCGGTCCCATGATTCAAGTGTCCTGCAATCACCATAATATCTGCAACACTCCACATTCTCACAATGTTATCCCTGCTAATCAGTACTGTGATTGAGATATTAACATGGGATGCCAGAACTGCCATTGTGCGCATATTGGAAATGTATCCTGGCCATACAAAGCTTTATTATTTCTATTTATTTGTTTATTACCCCAGAGTGAAGGTAACGCCAGGTAGTGCTGCACCCGTGTAATTAAGAACTCAGATAATTAACTTTTTTTTTTCATGCAATTTTCAAGTGGAAGAGAAACACAGGAACAATTTCTTTTCATAAAATAATTAAATCAAGAATAAATCAGTGAAGTATTACAGCAAGGAAAAAGTTTTAATGAAAGGAAAACTGCAACATGAAATCATCTCACTGCTTGGAACTACGGAAATAAAAAAATTATTTTGTTGCATCAGCTGAATGTCAGATATTCTCTTTGATGAATTATTTTTACAGTACGGGGGGCAACAAAATATATGTTCTACTATTACAGACGTGAAGTGTCCCTTCCTTCATTCCTCCCTTCCTTCTTCCCGTCCTTCCATTACCCTTCTTCCTTTCCTCCTTCTTTTCTTCTTTCTTTCCTCCTTTTTTACTTCTTTTCTATTTCCTTTCCTTCACCCTCCATCTCAGTATCCTTCCATCTTTCTTTCCACACTTTCTTCTTTTACTTCACCCTTCCTCTCTTTTTGTTTAATCCTTTGTTTCTTTGTTTCTTCCTCTCCTTTTCCTTCCTTCCTCTTCCTTTTTTACCTGCCTTATTCCTTTCATCCTTGTTTCTCCCTCTTTACTTCTTTGTTTCCTTTTCTACTTGCTTCCTTCCCTTCACCATCTCTCTCCATTTCCATCCTTCCCTCTAACCCCCCTTTCTTCCTTCCCTCCACCCTACCTCTCTATTTCTTTCCTTCTTTATTTATTCCTTCCTTTGTTCCCTTCACCCTTTCTCTCCTTTTCTTTCCTTCCTTCCTTCCTTCCTGCATTTTGCTGGCTGTTGTACTTTCTTAGGCACCGGCCCAAACAAGAATGCAGATCAAGAATTCTTATTTTATAAACTACATGCTCGTTGCACATTTTTTAAGCTACTTTTTAAGCTAAAGACAGACAGGATACTAGAATTATGAGGTGTACAATGGCAGCCTCCATGATATAATAATCAGTAACCACTATGATAGCCCCCATCATTGGTGTCAGTGACTGCAATAATAACCCCCAGCATTGGTGTCAGTAACCTCTATAATAACCCCCAGCATTGGTGTCAGTAACCTCTATAATAACCCCCAGCATTGGTGTCAGTGACCTCAATAATAAGTCCCAGCATTGGTGTGAGTGACCTTTATAATAACCCCCAGCATTGGTGTCAGTGACCTCTATAATAAGTCCCAGCATTGGTGTCAGTGAACTTTATAATAACCCCCAGCATTGGTGTCAGTGACCTCAATAATAACCCCCAGCATTGGTGTCAGTGACCTCTATAATAACCCCCAGCATTGGTGTCAGTGACCTCAATAATAAGTCCCAGCATTGGTGTCAGTGACCTCAATAATAAGTCCCAGCATTGGTGTCAGTGACCTTTATAATAACCCCCAGCATTGGTGTCAGTAACCTCAATAATAACTCCCAGCATTGGTGTCAGTGACCTCTATAATAACCCCCAGCATTGGTGTAGGTAACCTCAATAATAAGTCCCAGCATTGGTGTGAGTGACCTTTATAATAACCCTAAGCATTGATGTCGGTGACCTCTATAATAACCGCCAGCATTGGTGTCAGTGACCTCTATAATAACCCCCAGCATTGGTGTCAGTGACCTCTATAATAACCCCCAGCATTGGTGTCATTAACCTCAATAATAACCCCCAGCATTGGTGTCATTAACCTCAATAATAACCCCCAGCATTGGTGTCAGTGACCTCAATAATAACCCCTAGCATTGGTGTCAGTAACCTCTACAATAACCCCCAGCATTGGGGTCAGTGACCTCAAAAATAATCCCCAGCATTGGTGTCAGTGACCTTTATAATAACCCCCAGCATTGGTGTCAGTAACCTTCATAATAACTGCCAGCATTGGTGTCAGTAACCTCAATAATAACCCCCAGCATTGGTGTCAGTGACCTCAATAATAACCCCCAGCATCGGTGTCAGTAACCTCAATAATAACCCCCAGCATTGGTGTCAGTAACCTCTATAATAACCCCCAGCATCGGTGTCAGTGACCTCAATAATAACCCCCAGCATCGGTGTCAGTAACCTCAATAATAACCCCCAGCATTGGTGTCAGTAACCTCTATAATAACCCCCAGCATTGGTGTCAGTAACCTCAATAATAACCCCCAGCATTGGTGTCAGTAACCTCTATAATAACCCCCAGCATTGGTGTCAGTAACCTCTATAATAACCCCCAGCATTGGTGTCAGTGACCTCAATAATAAGTCCCAGCATTGGTGTGAGTGACCTTTATAATAACCCCCAGCATTGGTGTCAGTGACCTCTATAATAAGTCCCAGCATTGGTGTCAGTGAACTTTATAATAACCCCCAGCATTGGTGTCAGTGACCTCAATAATAACCCCCAGCATTGGTGTCAGTGACCTCTATAATAACCCCCAGCATTGGTGTCAGTGACCTCAATAATAAGTCCCAGCATTGGTGTCAGTGACCTCAATAATAAGTCCCAGCATTGGTGTCAGTGACCTTTATAATAACCCCCAGCATTGGTGTCAGTAACCTCAATAATAACTCCCAGCATTGGTGTCAGTGACCTCTATAATAACCCCCAGCATTGGTGTAGGTAACCTCAATAATAAGTCCCAGCATTGGTGTGAGTGACCTTTATAATAACCCTAAGCATTGATGTCGGTGACCTCTATAATAACCGCCAGCATTGGTGTCAGTGACCTCTATAATAACCCCCAGCATTGGTGTCAGTGACCTCTATAATAACCCCCAGCATTGGTGTCATTAACCTCAATAATAACCCCCAGCATTGGTGTCATTAACCTCAATAATAACCCCCAGCATTGGTGTCAGTGACCTCAATAATAACCCCTAGCATTGGTGTCAGTAACCTCTACAATAACCCCCAGCATTGGGGTCAGTGACCTCAAAAATAATCCCCAGCATTGGTGTCAGTGACCTTTATAATAACCCCCAGCATTGGTGTCAGTAACCTTCATAATAACTGCCAGCATTGGTGTCAGTAACCTCAATAATAACCCCCAGCATTGGTGTCAGTGACCTCAATAATAACCCCCAGCATCGGTGTCAGTAACCTCAATAATAACCCCCAGCATTGGTGTCAGTAACCTCTATAATAACCCCCAGCTTTGGTGTCAGTAACCTCTATAATAACCCCCAGCATCGATGTCAGTGACCTCAATAATAACTCCCAGCATTGGTGTCATTAACCTCTACAATAGCCCCCAGCTTTGGTGTCAGTAACCTCAATAATAACTCCCAGCATTGGTGTCAGTAACCTCTATAATAACCCCCAGCATTGGTGTCAGTGACCTCAATATTAACCCCCAGCATCGGTGTCAGTGACCTCAATAATAACTCCCAGCATTGGTGTCATTAACCTCTATAATAGCCCCCAGCTTTGGTGTCAGTAACCTCAATAATAACTCCCAGCATTGGTGTCAGTAACCTCTATAATAACCCCCAGCATCGGTGTCAGTGGATGGAATAATGACTTCCAGCATTGGTGTCAGTGATCGCAATAATAACTCCCAGCATTGGTGTCAGTGACCTCAATATTAACCCCCAGCATTGGTGTCAGTGGATGGAATAATGACTTCCAGCATTGGTGTCAGTGATCGCAATAATAACTCCCAGCATTGGTGTCAGTGGATGCAATAATACCCCCAGCATTGATGTCAATGACTGAAGTAACAACTTCACAATGATGGTCACTGGTAATACTATTTCAAACACCCTGCATTGGTGGTCAATGGCACTTAAGTTAACTCCTATCCCACCTCCCGTTGAAAGTCAGTGGAAGGGTTAAACCCCTTTTCAATGTCTACATACTACATAACACATTCCTGTGCCAAAGTAAAGCCATCTTTAGCCAAGCATAGGTTCACCTTAAAGCCTAACCAATCTCTCATGTAAACCACTGGGAATAGATTGCAGGGGCAGTAAAATGTCACTAATCACAGTAGTAAGAGTTCATTTAGCTGGTAAAGCAACCACAACCATAAGTATAATAGCCTGTTCCCCACCATATTGCTGCAGAGAAGGTTCCTTGCTCTTGGTGTGGAAGCAGAGGCCTCTCTGCAGTATTACCTACACCGCCTCAGAGCAAAGGATCTCCCATCAGCAGGGAGTATGAGCTTTACTGATTGGAGGACTCTAGATCCGATGCACAGGGGGCATGGTAGCTCTCTGCAGAGGGAGAGTGGGGGCCCTTCCTAAGGGTCATACCTGACCTAAGAACTGATTGAGGTATGGTTATTAGTGGTTCAAAGAGCTGGCAAGGTGTGGGCCATTGCACAGAGTCTATTGAGTTGCAGGTAAAGCAGCTGCTCTTATACGGTGCTTCAACATTGTATTTACCGTAACTGTTTGGTTTGGAAATGCCCTTTAACACCGCAAAATTTACAAACTTCATTCACGTATTTTGCTTCTAATAAAATGGCAGTTTGCAGCTGCAGATGGTGGCGGTAAATATGTATTATGTATATTGTTTCTGTATATTGCCATGTAATGGAAATAGGAATTATTTATGGGTACACAATGCCTCCGCCGAGCCTGCCCCAATAAACTCTCCGGTATTTCAATATCTTCCCACAACGTGTTTTGCCTTTCTTGGCGTGCGGAGGCAGATTTACAAAAATTGCTTTTGTATTTGTCTTTGGGAGCAAAATACTGAAACTTTACATCTGCTTAAAGTCCAACTGCAGGCACCGTGTACCCTCATAGCATATAGGCTCAATCACATTATAGACCACCCCAGGCAGTATATTTTGCTTTTTGTTTTTTTTTATACTTACTTTTTCCAGATGTGTTCAGATGAAGCACTGGTACCTCTTCTCTAGGCATATCAGTATCCACTAATGCAGCACCACTCTCTGCATCAGTACACTGAGAATGAAAACTGCCATGGCCACATTTCCCTTGGGGGGCGAGTCTATGATGTCCTGCACTCACAGTATGCCCTCAGTCTTCTGGACATAGTGCTGCTGGGTGTTATTTAACCTGAAAGAGTGCACACTGTGGTGGAGAAGAGGTACTGCAGGGGCCAGTTTGTGATTGAAGGTTAGTATTGCAGCTTAAGCCTTTTTTTTTCAATAAACTCTGTCTGGGGGGCCTTTTAAGGAAAAAAAAAACAAGCATAGGGTTGAGCTTTAAGTTTTTGTTTTTTTTGCATGTAATTTTTTTATTTTCAGGCAAAGTGCAATACAACAAGTATGTGTCATCAAAGTTACAAGGTACCAAGTACAATGTGATTGAGGAAACAAAATTATAATGGTAACGCATGTAAAGCTAGTCTCTAGTGATACATATACATATCTATTCATGTGCGGAAAAGGCACCTGTATATGCTACATTGCATTGCGAACAAACGAAACAAACAAACCAAAACACCAGTGTCGAGATGGCAACATCAATTAGAGGCAGCAGATTTGACAGATGGTGTTGTAAAGTAGAGTAACCATGAATGCACGCGGTCAGCGAGTTGGAAGTATAGGAGTTGTTGGGTGTAAGAACAACATTGTGGGGATGATGATTCGGTTCGGCATTCCAAGCGGGGCAATACATCTAAGTGAGTGGGGGTGGATGCGATTGTGCGCAATCTCAAAGGACATCGAGAGCTCCAAGTGTGTTAGTGAGTTTGGTAGTAAGGACCCATTTGGAGTGTTGAAAAATAAGCATTATGTCTCGTAGTTGATCAAGGGGCAGTTCGGCAGTCAGATACATAGACCAGGTGTCGAAGAATGTTTTTGTTCGGTGCATGTTGAATTTCGTGTCTAATTTGTCGATCAGCATGAGTCGGTGGAGTTGTGGCTTGACCTTAGAAAGTGAAATTAAGGTGGGGGATAACCACTCAGTTAGTATAGTTTTTTTGTGCTTATGATGCATAAATGTTCCCATCTGGTCAATGGGCGAGGAGTGTTATAGTGTCCTGGAGTAGGATAATGAAATAGACAGATATCAGGAGAGGGGGCTCTATAATTTCCGGAGTGAGCATTCATATAAAGGATTACCTCCGCCCCTAAAGGTTTGTATTTGGGGGCACGACCACAGCAGATGTGTTAGGTCGGGTAGTGTAGAGTGGCATTTTCGGGCAGGATGTCAACCATTCTGGAGGTCTATGACTCACGATGATATTGAAGCCATAATATGCCCGATGAATGATTTAAAATTGAATTTCCCTCCATGTTTTGCTAAATATTGCGCGTCACAGTTGCGTCCAACCATTCAAAATAATAAAGTGTGTGGATTCTGTGGAGGGGATAATTGCATGAACTAAGCCCATTTATGTACATAGGTGGGGATCACCGGAGTGAAGGAAGATGTACACGAATATAAATGACGGTGTATGGAGGATAGAGGTAACGTCTGGGTTGGGGAGGATAACAAATGTTGCAGTAACATTGAGTTAGGCCCAGTGCTAGACAAGGGAAGATTTTGATCAATAAAGTGCTTAATCTGAGCGTGTTGGAGGAAATGTTTTGCTGAAATTCTATATTCGTCTTGAAGTACCTCCAGAGTTTTGCACTTTCCCTGGGGGGTGACTAGGTCACGTAGAATGTGTATGCCTCGGACATTCCACTGGCGGAAGACAGGGGAGTCACGTCCAGCTGGGAAAGCCGGGGTGGTGGTTATCGGCATCAATGGGGATACCATTCCCGATATATGAAAAAGCTTTCTTATCTCCCTCCATGCAATGATGGTGTCCCTCAGGAGGATGTTGCGCTTTATGTAGGAGGGGAGGCGGGGGAGCGAAGTGTGTAGGATCCCTGATAGTGACCATGGGTAAACCAATTGTTGCTCCAAGGAGGTATTGGTAAAGAATGATGTGTCTAGCAGCCAGTCACGGACAATGCGGAAAATACTAGCTAAATTGTACAATCTAATGTTGGGTATATTCGCGCCCAGTTGAGAGGTGGGGTGTTGCAATTTAGATAATGCTTTTCTGCACCTCTTCCCTTTCCATATGAATTGGGAGAAGGCCCTATTCAGTGTCTGAATGTCTTTATGCTTGATCAGTAAAGTGATTGTCTGCATTGGATAGAGTAGGCATACAAAGCTGATCATCCTAATCAAGTGACATCTTCCCAGCGTGGAGAGGGGAAGGTCACGCCATTTTCGGAGCTCAGCAGTAATAGTTTGGATGATGTGGGAGTAGTTTAAGGTATAAAGTTTGGTCGCCAGCCGTGGGATTTGTATGCCTAAATAGCGGATGGATCGGTTATTTACTTGGATTTTGTAATTATCAGGCCATGCTGACATATTTATCGATTTTTCCTTAGATAAAGGGAGTAGTTCACATTTATCAAAGTTAATTTTCAGCCCCGATAAGGAGCTGAACAGAGCGATATGCCTAAGTATGTTAGAAATCTGGGTGGACGGTTCAGAGAGAAGTATAAGAATATCATCCGCAAACATTGCTAATTTGACAACCTGGGAGCCTACACGAATTCCTGAATACAGTTCGGATGATACTAATGATCTGGAAAGGGGTTCAATGGCTAAACTAAATAGAAGTGGGGATAAGGGGCATCCCTGGCGAGTACCTTTATGGAGATGGATCGGTGAAGATAGAGCAGTGGAGGTGTAGATACGTGCCATGGGTGAAGTGTATAGGGTAGATATGAAGTGTAAGAAAGAGCCCGAGAATCCCATACGAACCATCACTAGTTGAAGCCAGTCCCAGTTTACATTGTCAAATGCCTTCTCTGCATCCAAAGACAGAAGAGCCTTTGGATACCGAGAAGGGCTGGACAACCGTACTTGTTCTAATGCAGCCAGAATTTTACGTACATTGATAACAGCCGAGCCGCCTGCCACAAAACCTACTTGGTCTGTGGATATAAGATTCGGAAGTATGGCAGCTAGTCTATTCGCTAATATTTTAGACAACAGCTTAGCATCCTGGTTTAATAACGAAATAGGGCGGTACGATCCAGGAAGGGGTGGATTTTTGCCAGTTTTGGGCAATAATCTAATATAGGCCTCGTTGAAGGTGGGCGGGTATTGTTGAGTGCAAAGGATATGATTGAAGAGGGATAGAAGACAGGGGGAAACTTCCTCAGAGAGAAGCTTATAAAATTCTGTAGTCAAGCCATCTGGGCCAGGAGCCTTGGATCGAGGGGAGGTGCGGATGGCATTCATGAGTTCTGCGGATGTGATTTCCCCATTCAGTCCCTCCCAATCCTCAAGAGATAAGGAAGGTAGAGATACTGAATCCAAAAATCTCATCCCGGCTGGGATGTCACCCGGTTCAGCCTCGTATAGAGAAGTATAATAATTGCTAAACAGGGTGCAGATGTCATCAGGGTCGGTGCACGTGTTACCTTGGGGATCAGTTAAGCAAGTAATATGGGAAGTGGGTTGTTGACCATGACCCAGGTTGGCCAATAATTTGCCCGCCTTGTTTCCAAATTTGAAGAGCTGAACATCCTTGCGCGACCTAACTATGAGGTCATATTGTTGCAACCAATGATCACAGGACTGTTTGAGCTGTATCCAGAGAGCCCTAGTTTGTGGGGTGGGAGATTTTTTGTAGTTCAAATAAGCTTCCCTAGCTGCCATACTAGCCTCCACATATTTACTCCTGGTAATTTTTTTCCGGGAAGTTACGTAGAGCAATATCCTGCCCCTAAGGACCGCCTTCGCAGCTTCCCAGAAAAGTACATATTCATTAACATGTAAAACATTATCAGATGCATATTCATACCACCATGACTTCAGTAAAGATTGAAAAGTATCATCACCATACAAATAAGTTGGGAAGCGCCAGGTTTTCGGGGGGTGAAGCCAGATCCAGGCCTTGGAGCGTGACTAATACTGGGGCGTGATCTGAAATTACCATCTCCTCAATGGTGGATGATCTTATTTTAGGCAAGATATTTGAGGAAGAAAGAAATAAGCCAATGCAGGACAATGATTTATGAGCATGGAAAAAGTGGGTATAATCTCTTTCAATGGGGTGGAAGAATCTCCATACATCAGTGAAGGCATTTTTGTGAATCAAAGTTCGCAGATGACTGTCTCTTGGATTAGGCAACGGCGGGGTGGTTCTCAATTCCCAGGATCGATCTTCAAGGGTGGATGGTGTCGCATTGAAATCTCCTCCTACTAGTATGTAGGAATGTGGGCCGTAGTTTTGTAGGGAATCGGATAGAGAGTCACAGAAAGGTTTGTTGTCACTATCCGGACCATATACGTTCGATAGCTCTAGCGTTGAGTTACCCAGTGATATAGAGGTGTGGGACCATCTTCCCCCTGGGTTTGAGAGATCAGGGTGTATGGAAGTTTTTTATTGATAAGAGTGATCACCCCAGCCGTTCTGCCAATGGCAGGGGCACCCACTGCCAAACCCTCCCAAGATTGTTTCATGCGTTGAAAGTCTGCCTCCTGTAGGTGCATTTCCTGGAGCAATGCTATGCCTGCATTAAGTCTACGTAAGTGGCTTATAATTTTGCGTCATTTGTTAGGTGAGCGGAGCCCTTTAACATTCCACGTTATTACATTTATGGGGGTTCCCATAGTATGATTGGGCTGTGCGTAGAAGTAAAATAGATGACAAAGGGTAGGAGGTTGCTTGCAAGTGTCCCAGTGCTGCTTGCACAACCAATATGTGAGTCCCCAGTATGGATATACCAAACTAAAAGTAATAGACATACCCCAAACAACGTATGGGCTGTAGGAGGGCCCCATGACAATCCTCCCATCAGCGCAAGATCGGGCTGAAGTGCTGGTAAAGTCTTGTGATGACCTGTGATGTATAGAGAGTTACTCGAAAAAGAAAGAACAGAGAAAAAAATAAAAACAACAGGCTTTTTTTTTCCTTGGAGGACTCTTGGAGGGTGACTCCGAGACGGGAGCCATCATGGATGAAAGATATTTGTGGGCCACTTCGGGCGAGTCAAATTGCAGGGCCTTTCCCTCAGGTGATGTGATACGTAATAACACTGGGTAGGCTAGGGTAAACTGGATTTGCCTGTTCACCAATTGCTGACAAACGTCGTGAAACGCTTTTCGCTGCTTCGAGATTTCTGCAGAGTAGTCGGCAAACAACAGCAGCTTGCGGCCCCCTGCCACCAAATTGTGTTGTGCCCGGTAAGCTTGGAGCAGTTGGTGTTTCTCAAAGTAATCTAGAAAGCGCACCACCTCATGTCTTGTTCTAGAATCTTCCCCGCCCACCCACCCTATGAGCTCTCTCCACTTTGCATGGCTTCGCTGACCCCAGTGCTTGTGGAATGGCGGAGGAGCAAAAATGGTGGAGCTCACTGGGCTTAACGGATTCTGGAAGTCTTATAATCCGCAAGTTGTTTCTGCGTGACCGGTTCGCCAGATCATCCACTTTGTCAGTTAAGTAGTGGACTGTTTTGTTGAGACGGTTAAGATGTTTATGGATTGTGAAGGAATCGTCATCCAGATTAGCCACTCTCATTTCTAGGGCATTGATCTGATTGCCTTGGGCTGTTAGGGATGTCTCCAGTTTACCTAGGTGCTGTTGCAGAGACTCAGTAATAAGTGTAGATAGCTCGGGCTTAAGGTGTGCAGCCACAGCTGCTGCCAGCCTCTGATAATCGAGGGATTCCTGAGGTTGGGGCAAGGAGGGCTCTCCTGTGGTGACAGGCGTCTGTGTAAGCTGCATTTCCTCAGTGCCTGTATCGTCCGCCATCTTGGATGGACCGGAATCGTCACAGAGAGAGGACTGCAAGGTGCGCCTGGTGGGTTGTGAGCGGGCGATATACCGATCCATGGTTCGTTCGTGTGCCCGGAATATTCCGCAGCTGTTTCGCTGGAGGGTGTGCTACCTGATCGTAGGGTATGTGAGATGCTCAGTATGTTCGGGACGGAGCTCTGGGACGCACACCTAGGTCATCTGGCGCCGGAACCGGAAGTCCGAGCTTTAAGTTTTAAAGGAGACCTATGAGAGATGTGGAGGCTGCCATCTGTGCAAAGCTCCTAATCCTGTCTTTGTAAGCCAATGAGCCCCCAACATAAAACAAGCTTGCATTATGGGAATTCTAGCTTTGAAGTGTTCACTGGCTGCATGCGTGTTTCTAAGCACTTACTCGTCAGGTAATGATGCCAGAATCAGGGTGAGAGCCCCATGTAGGGGATGAGCATATAAATACTAGCATTGATACTAGAGGAATAGCAATGGTTACATTGATATGCTCATTCTCTCTGTCGTTCTCTTGAATTGTAACATTCAATCTCATTACTAACATGTATTTATTTCCTATGATTCTCAACTCCATCTAGTGGCTATAATGTGATATTTCCCAAATTAATATTTTCTTTATAAATGCACCTATCAAAGAACATTTGAATAGAAAATAAAACATTTGTTTTTGCCCCATTTTCATAACAGCTGGTTAACTCACACAGAACAAATGTATTTGAATTTTCACTGGCCGATTAGCTATGCAGTTTTCTTTATAAATAGACCCTTATGTTCCCTCTTCGGGTATACTGACAGATAAAAGTTGAAGGGACAAATTCCATAGTATTTACATATTCTAAAACCTTGGTTCTCAACTAGTGGGTCATGACCCCAAAGTGGGCCGCCACCACGTGTCCATTGGGTCGGCGCATACCTTCCACTTTCCTAGGTGAGGGGCTCCTCAGCCTCCCGCTAGAGCAGCACTGTCAGTTCTCACACGAAGAAGTCATTCAAAATGTGCTGCCCGGTGCCGAGTGTCAGCTTGAGGTGAGGTGGGGTGTGTTGGGGGTATGGCCTTAGGGAGTTCCATCCATACGTGCATTGCTTACAGCTCCCTCACGTGTCCTATAGAGGTGCCTGGACCAGAGTGACATCACATTTTGACTCCATCACAGGACAGCAGCCCACACTGGACCCCAGGCTGAGGATCCAAACCAGTTCTCGTAAGGTAGACTGGTAGGGAGACATTTTTGGAGTGTGTATATGTGTGTGAGACTGTGTCTGTGTATGTATGTTGGTGTTTTCGAGGGCACGTGCGATAAACTGTACAACGCAATCGCACCTACCATGCATTCTGGTGTGGGACGTGTGTTGCATTGCCATTCATTTGAATGGTACCCCAAACGCACCTCCTACCCACAGTTCGTACGCCCGCAGCGGAACGTGCGGTACCCTAATGCCGTGCGTTTCATTGCAGTGCGACTTGGGCCGCAAGTTAATGACCAAGGACAAATTTGAGTCCTGAGGTTACACAGATTGAGAACCACTGTTCTAAATAATGTAAACTGATGAAATGTAAATATGATAATAAAAGATGGCATGTCAAACATGTGATTTACAAACTGACTAGATACAGAGTCCATTCATTAGCTCTGCAGGATGTAAAGTCCAGATGTCTAACCTTTACAAAGGTGCTATAGAGCAGTGAGTTTAGTTTAGTGAAGCTGCATGTACATTCCTTCTGTATGACTTAACTAGCTGTTGTTAGAATGGGGAAAAACCAAATGTTCTTAGTGTAACGTCTCTTCTGGTCGAATGTTCTTTTAATAGGTTCATTCGTACAGAACAGAGTAAATTGAGAAAATACCACATTATGACCTCTAGATGGAGCTGAGGAGCATAGGCAATCAATACATGTTAGTAAGGAGATACAATGTAACAATTCTAGAGACTGCTGTGGGGGATGGGCATATAAATGTAACCATTGATACTACAGGGATAGCAATGGTTACATTTATATGCTCATTCTCTCCAGCGATTTCTTGAATTGTATCTTGTTATTAACTTGTATTTATTTCCTATGTTAGGGCTAATAAGGAACCATTTTTTGGCACAAGAACAGGTCCAGGATAGTTAAAAGATTCCAGATTCCTCAACAGCCATTTAAATACCATTAAATACACAAACCACATTAATTTCACCTTTCCTGTTCCAATACCTTTCTCCCAAATGGCAAAATGTTGCCAAAATCTCTTGAATGGAAATAATGGTAATGGCTATATAGCCATCTGATCTGTGACTGTATGAAATGACTTCCACTGTTTTGCTGCCATTGGTCACCTCTCCTCCCACCAACCTGGTTGGACAATGATGGGGCAGCATATTGATAGGTCACACCTGAGCTCCTAACTGCGGTGTAAAACTAGTACCTGGACTGTCTTATACAAGGTTGTGGCATTTTTTTACAGAGTGGCACGTGCAGGTGCTGCTTACCAGACACTTCCATTGAAGTCAGAGGAACCATGCCACAACTGCGTGACAATTTTAATGTAATGTCCCCCTTATAAAAAAAATACAGGCATTCAGGAGGCAGCAGTATCACCTCCTAAACTCCTGTAAATGGGCTTAAAGCTGCCTCTGAAAAGGAGTCCACCACAGATAGCTTTTCAGCGCTGTGTGTGAACCTGCAGCTGTCTGAGGGCTTAAGTGTCTATAGACAAACAATTCACAGAGCCATTCGCCGTGTGAATCTCTGTGAACATTCGTTGTGCAAATTGGAGCAAAAACGAACATTCTTCACATATTATCTTTTAGGTAGAATGTAATGTATTACCGTATTATGGCCACTAGATGGAGCCGAGGAGCACAGGAAATGGGAATTTATTTCAAATGCTGTAATATTCCATTATGGCCACTAGATGGCACTGAGGAGCATTGCATAGTATTTATTTTCTAAGCTCCTCAGCTCCACCTGATGGCCATAATGTGATATTACATTACATTCAGCCTAAAAGAACATTTGTTTTTGCCTTCATTCACACAGAACGATCATTCACAGAGTTTTGCAGGGCAAATGGCTCTCCGAATTGCTTATAAATAGCCCCTTAAGTGTAATTGTAAAGCAGCAAAGATAAATCAGGTCCCTTCCCTTGCCAGACAGGGCTGTGCTGTGTGTCCCAGCTGTGTAGGTCTCAGGACTGGATGCACAGAAATTAAACTCCTTTGGCAGGGAAAACAGCTCCATTATACAGTACAGGCGGTCCCCGAGTTATAAACAGCCAACTTACATACGACCCCTACTTACAAACGGAGGCTATAACTGTACAGTAGGAGGGCCTAGGCTGCAGCCAAAGTGTACCGTGCTGCGTTCCAGTAGTTGTAATGCTACCACGCTTGTGCCAACAAGGAGTGCCCACCTTTTTGGGTCTGGTTCGTAGTACTGTACATACATTACAGGAAGTTGGCTCTTGTTAGATGTGCAGACGAGGGGTGCCCACCTCTTCTTCCGGGTCACTGTGAGGTTTTTTACTGCTGTCTGTATCCTCATTAGAAAGATTTAATCTCACTTCCTGTCCTTGAGACACCAGGAAGTGGGAGGAAATCTACCCCTAGGAAGGGAAATTCACTCCTGTAAGAGTTATCATGGGAAAAAAGGCATCTCCACTGAAGCTTTATCACCAATCTTTGTTTCCACAACAACCCAAAATATTCCAAATCCAATTGTCACAGGGACAGAAAGTGAGGTGAAATCTTCTGAACAGGGGCACACACAACAAAACAAACATTACAGGGGGTTAACCCTTCCCTATGCTATCCAAAACTTTAAAAAAAATGGGGGGGCTGGAGATACACTTAAAAAAATGTACCTGTTCCAACTTACATACAAATTCAACTTAAGAACAAACCTACAGAACCTATGTTGTTCGTAACACGAGGACTGCCTGTATATACTATAAGCCAAAGACATGCTGGTAGGTTAATTGGCTCCTGACTGATGTGAATGTGCAACTATGTAAAGTGCTGCGTAAATTGTCGGCGCTATATAAAATACCTATAATAATAATAAGTAATCTTTGTATATGGTGGTTTGCCTGGAGTTCAACTTTAATAATACATTACATTTACTGTTTTTGTTAATGGTTAAAGGGTATGTTTAATATTTGCTCACAGTTCCACTTTACTTGTGAGGGGACAGAGTATTCATGACAGCTATGGGATACTGTACGTCTTTATAAAATACGCCTTCTCGTCACAGGCGCTAACCACACATGAAGTCAATTTTCCGGGGAATCTTAGGGGTCATCTATCTGCTTCCCGGATGTTTGGATACTAATTAAAAGTACTGTACATACATTACAGGAAGTTGGCTCTTGTTAGATGTGCAGACGAGGGGTGCCCACCTCTTCTTCCGGGTCACTGTGAGGTTTTTTACTGCTGTCTGTATCCTCATTAGAAAGATTTAATCTCACTTCCTGTCCTTGAGACACCAGGAAGTGGGAGGAAATCTACCCCTAGGAAGGGAAATTCACTCCTGTAAGAGTTATCATGGGAAAAAAGGCATCTCCACTGAAGCTTTATCACCAATCTTTGTTTCCACAACAACCCAAAATATTCCAAATCCAATTGTCACAGGGACAGAAAGTGAGGTGAAATCTTCTGAACAGGGGCACACACAACAAAACAAACATTACAGGGGGTTAACCCTTCCCTATGCTATCCAAAACTTTAAAAAAAATGGGGGGGCTGGAGATACACTTAAAAAAATGTACCTGTTCCAACTTACATACAAATTCAACTTAAGAACAAACCTACAGAACCTATGTTGTTCGTAACACGAGGACTGCCTGTATATACTATAAGCCAAAGACATGCTGGTAGGTTAATTGGCTCCTGACTGATGTGAATGTGCAACTATGTAAAGTGCTGCGTAAATTGTCGGCGCTATATAAAATACCTATAATAATAATAAGTAATCTTTGTATATGGTGGTTTGCCTGGAGTTCAACTTTAATAATACATTACATTTACTGTTTTTGTTAATGGTTAAAGGGTATGTTTAATATTTGCTCACAGTTCCACTTTACTTGTGAGGGGACAGAGTATTCATGACAGCTATGGGATACTGTACGTCTTTATAAAATACGCCTTCTCGTCACAGGCGCTAACCACACATGAAGTCAATTTTCCGGGGAATCTTAGGGGTCATCTATCTGCTTCCCGGATGTTTGGATACTAATTAAAAAACAGCAAGAGTATCTATCAAGCGAGTGATGCTATTCATGTCCTAACATGCCAAAACATTCCCCGTAATTAAAGCGCAGTACGTCCCTCTTGCATCAGAGAGAGCGGAGCCGAACACAAACACATCTGACAAAGTCACCGGGGATTAAGAAGCAGAATTCGGCAATACATATGGTAATGAGGTAATTTAAGACGTAACGCGCGGCGCTCTTTGAAAATGCAATTTTCACGGGCTGTATGGGCATCCTCCAAATACCCGCCATTAGGGAGAGTTATGAGTGAGCCGAAAAACTTTTTAATGACATTTAAAAAATTTTGTTTTATATTAGGCAGTTAATAAGATTGCTGCCTGAGCCGATGAAAATGTTAATGGTGGTCCCTCCTATAAATAGAGACGGCGAGGCTTTGCGTCGAGGTAATTTCCACTTTCCCGGCTTCATATTAAGCACAAAAAAAAGTTGTGGGAAAAAAAAAACTGCTGAGAGCGCTGAAAGAGAAATAAGTAAATTGTATTACGACAAATAAAAGAGACTGATGACAGGAATAATAATACGACGGTGAAACAAATTGTTTGAAATGTTTCATGAAAGGCGTTAAAAAAGTGCGTGGGGAACAAAAGCAGCGTGATTTACGTGATTGCGAAATTAATGGCACGTTATGTTTATATTGTCTGCACCTGGATAGAGTGCAGGCAACATACAGCTGAAGTGAACATGTATGTGGAGCATAGGGGATGATGCTTTTATATACACTGCCTGGCCAAGACTAAAAGTCACACACTCCAATATTTCATTGGGCCGCCTTTAGTTTTGATTGCGGCTGTTAGAAATAACACGAAATATGATTTTTTATGTCATATTCCTTTTCTCGAAGCATAGGATGGGAAAGTTCAATAATAGATGATTGTGTTCGTTGTTGCATAAAGTTCAGAATGTGTTTAATTTAAAGTTGCAAATGATTACAGGATATGGTATATCTTACAGAATGAGTCTATAAGATGCTTGATGGTTACAAAATATAGTATATCTTACAGCAGAAGTCTATAAGATGCTTAAGATAGGTGTCTTTAGTTAAAATAGTCCTAACAGGTGTTTCTGTCTGTTCAATGAGTGTGGGTGTGGTTATGTCTGCGTGGATGTGTGAATGTGTGTGTTGTATGTGTGTGAGTGTGTGTCCCTTGGATGACCTTAAAAGTCATACAAATCAGCCTAAGGGAGTGCCATACTTTTTGTAGCTGAGTCATGTGTTCTGCTTCAATCCCATTTTGGGCATCATAGTCTATGTCCTGAGTAATGTGTTTTACTCTTCAAAAAGGCCAAGTCTTCTTAGAGCAATCCCAATGCCACATTTATTTAAAATGAATCCAGAGTTGTATTAATTTTTCACCAAGATCTTGTAGTGATGATGGGAGAGTCGGACCACTGTGTAAAGTCTTCTCCAGCACATCCCAAAGATTCCCAGTGGAATTAAGGTCTGGACTCTGTGGTGGCCAATCCATGTGTGACAATGATGTCTCATGCTCCCTGAACCACTCTTTCACAAGCTGAGCCCGATGAATCCTGACATTGTCATCTTGGAATATGCCCAATGTGCCATCACGGAAGTGAAAATCTGGTCATTCAGTATATTCAGGTAGACAGCTGACCTAATTTTTTGGGCCCATAATCAGGGTTGGATTTACTCTCTCTGCTGCCCCAAGGCCATGCGCCCCCCTACACACCAACCTCCCATGGAGAATGGCAGACCTGCAGGCTGCTTACAAGTGATCTCGGCGACATCGTTGAGATCACTTGTACAGAACAACATTTAGCAGGGCAAATGTGGAAAACAACTACCCACCTGGCGCCTGGGATCGCATGTCCTGGGCATCGGGAGACAGGAATTCCACACCCCTGCTGCCCCAAGGCCGGGCCTTGGTTGGCCTTGTGGGAAATCCGGCCCTGCTCATAATGTTGCTGAACCTAGACCTATTATCCAATGGAAGGCTCTTATTTATTTACTTTGCTAAATCCAGAGGGTGACTTTTTTTTGGCCAGGCAGTGTATTTAGTTATTTTATATTTGAAGCCCATGCCAAATATTTGGTGCCCCTTGGGGTGTGTTCCAGCATCCATGTGCACCCAGTGCTCCGGAACTGTAGCATATTTTAGCACCCTGGTCCTTCTGCATCATACCCAACCTCCACATGTTAGCACACTATTTTCATTTGGGCTCATACATCCCAGTGTGGACCAGGCATGTGCAGGAAGTAAGGATACATTTTTAAGGCTACCTAATTATTAAATCACAAACACTTTCATTGCAATATATTCTATAATAGCCACAAAGCATATAAATCTACTTTGTGTGCACCAAAGGTAAATGTAGCCATCACTGTGCTGTACATAGCCTGTGCAGAGAACAGAGCTGTGGGAGGGACAAAGTAGACCCCACCCACTACAGGAAAACTACAGGAGGGGGTGGAGACAAGGCCATTTATCTTGCACAAGTAGAGAGGGCAGCAGTGACCGGTCTTTATTACAGGAAGTGCCAAGTTTCACACTGGGCTGTCCCTTGGCATCCTAATATCTAAAGCAAGTCAATGGACCTGCATTAGATGTGATGACATCATCGTGACTTAGACCGCTGGAGATCGGGGGAGAAAAGGCTTCGGGACCGAGGATCAGGTAAGTATATCTTCTTTAATTCAGCACCTAGATGAGCAGTTAACCCTTGCAGTGTGTGGGGTAGCCTCACTGGTTAATTCCTGGAGTTTTTCTTTAAATGTTGTTATCATCTTAATATTTAAAATGAAACTTTAGTTTTGGATACAGTAAGTGCCTTTCAGTATATTATCTGCTCTATTCGTCCTACTAGGAAGATTTCCCTTCACTTCTTGTCTTGGAGATACAGCAAGAAGTGAGAACAATATTGATTTATTTATTATGAGAGCAACATTTATTTATTTTGTATTTATTTATTTTAATGTTGTATTTACGTGTATCATTGAAAAGCAGGTCTTCCTATCAATATTGTATTTCTTTGTATTTTTTTTTTCTGCAGATAGTTGCAGTGCTGCTCCCTTTCTATACACATTATTGCCCCCCAGTGCAATACTTTCTTTTTTTGTAGTCTTACAGAGCTTACGCTGTGTAGGGAATGCTGGCCACTTGTAACCATTCACTGTTTTTGTGGCTACATAGCCAGAAAAATCAATCAATATTTCTTACAAAGCAAAAGAAACAGAATGCAGTGATTTGTACTCTGAGATTTCCCCTTATCAGGAATTCTTTAGCTCTCGATAGCGGCGATTGATCCTTTTCCCACAAAGAGGTTGTGCACGGCTTTTCCAGTTGCCGCTGGAATGCAGACATGGTCTACAATGAGCAAAAGAAATAAAGGAAGAGAAATCCGAAAATGGCCTTTTAAGAAATTGGGGCATCCGAGGTGCTTGGTGGTTAGGACTATAACCTTGAAGGACAGTGCTGGGATCAGTTCCTATCTGGGCAAAATGATAAATCGATGGATAAACAATGTACCAGAAGGGATTTGTTTGTAAGTGCCCATGCATTTTGAGGATCTTAGAAGGTCCCCTTTTTTAGGGCTGTAAATCAACAGTACAAGTATTAAATAAAAAGTCAAGAGTTTAAAAACGCCAGACCAACAAGTGGAGAAGACAGTTACAGTATATACTGTATATATATA
>NW_017306665.1:993608-996597 GCF_000935625.1 Nanorana parkeri
TATAATATAATATATATATATATATATATATATATCACCCCCCACCACAGTTCATACACATGATACCGATGCTTTTCGCGCTGCTTTGTCATAGAGGCAACCTGGTAGACGGATCAATCTCTGTTTCCTTTTTATACTCTGCATAACATCACCATTCATGTGGAGCTTTTTTTTTTGTTTAATAAAATTGTTTGTATGATATAGCGAGCTTGTTGTAGTACTCGCAGCATCCATAAGAAAAACTCATTACTGCCGCTGCTTTCGGCACAGCGAATAACATTTGGCAAACTGTTGGTGACCTCTTCGAAGACTCAAACAAAATTCACCCAGTCCAAGAAAGCTTTCATCTTTACAGATTCTCTGATTTATTATGCGGCTTCAAATCTGCTTGGACTTTGATAAATAGTTCTTGCCGCTGTCCAGTACATTTCATGGCCGCGGGTCATTTATTTGTTGTAAAGATGGAACGTTTTTAGATGAATTGCATGACTCATCAAGTTTCAAGCAGAATTCACATAGTGCTTAGCTATGAGCTATATCACCAATGACTTTTTATATTCTTACGTTCACTTGCAGTATGCTGACTTCTAGGAGTCTCTAAAACTGCATATTAGAAGAATCAAGGAACATTTGTAAATGAAAGGAGCTCCGTGACTTAAAATATAATGGCATTGCGTCAATTTTCATTTCTAATTTTTACATTTTTATTTTTAACTGATATTTTATATATTTTCTATTCATATCAAATATCAAATAAACACTTATATATTAGTTTATAAAATAATAGCATAGCGTATTAGTCCTCAAATCCTCCGAAATTTGTTCTGTGTGACAGGGGCGGACTGACAACACATGGGGCCCCCGGGCAAAACAAGATTATGGGGCCCCCTTGTGCTCCGCCCATATACAAGTCCCTCCCACACGCCCCACCTGCATAGACATTCTTGTGTCACAGAAATTTTTTCTCCACATTATTTTTCAAATAGTGGGCCAATTCACTAAGATGAACGAAGGGACGGTCAGTGACGGGCCCCCTGATGGCCGCGGGCCCTCGGTCCGTGCCCGACTGCCCGAATGGTCAGTCCGCCCCTGCTGTGTGAGTTAACAAGCTCTTCTAAGAATGGGGCAAAATTGAATGTTCTTGGTGTAATTTCTCTTCTGGTTGAATGTTCTTCAACAGGTTCATTCATAAAGAAAAGAGTGGATGGGGAAATACCACATTATGGCCACTAGATGGAGCTGGGGATCATAGGAAATAAATATGTGTTAGTAAGTAGATACAATGTTACAATTCTAAAGATTGCTGGAGAGAATGAGCATATAAATGTAATAATTGATACTACAGGGGTAGCAATGGTTACATTTAGGGATGCACCGATAGCGGTTCTTCGGTATCAAGTACGAGTACTGATATTTATATTTCGGTACTCGCTGATACGAAGTACCGAGATCGGTACTTCCGGTAGCACGGAGCTGGCTTCTTGAGGTAGCACGGAGCTGGCAATCAGGAAGCCGGGCAGCGGGTCATCACCCGCTGGCCGGTTTCTTGATTGCCCGGGAAGCCGGGCTCCATGCTGTTTGGTTGGCTCAATGCTGATTGGCTGGGAAGCCGGCTTCCCGGCCAATCAGCATTGAGCCAGCCTAACAACATGGAGCCGGCTTCCCGGCCAATCAGCAAGCAGGCCCGCGAGTCATTTCCTATGGCCCAGCTTCCTGATTGGCCAAGAAGCCGGCTCCATGCTGCCGGAAGTACAGATATCGGTGCTTCGTATCGGCGAGTACCGAAATATAAATATCAGTACTCGTACGTTCCCTCGCGGAAATCTCCCTCCCCCAAATACTTGATATTGGCACCGATATCGTTGCTTGTATCGGTATCCATCCATCCCTAGTTACATTTATATGTACATCTATCCAGTGGTTTGTTGAATTGTATCTTGTTATTGTATTGTATTTACTATTGTATTTTTTTCCTGTGATCCTCAGTTCCATCTAATGGCCATAATAAGATATTTTCCCCATTCACTCTGTTATTGTAAATATTATACTGTTACTGAAATATGTTACTGGCAGAATCACCAGATGAAAGTAAAGGGTAAATCTAATGCAGCCACCACATTTAGGGAATGATGAGCTGCAATATAATACATTTTTCCATATAAATGTAACCTTTGCTGTGCCTGTTGTATCAATGGTTGCATGTATATGCCCATCCCCTCCAGCGGTCCCTAGAATTGTAACATTGTATCTCATTACTAACACGTGGTTTTTTCATATGATCGTCAGCTCCATCTAGTGGCCGTAAGGCAGTATTTTCCCCAAATCACTGTTCTTTATGACTATACCCATAGAAGAACATTCAACCGGAAGAGAAATGATACTAAGAATATTCATTTTTTGCCCCATTCTCGCAACAGCTGATTAATGCTATCTAAATCCTAAAAAAAAATGTATTCTATTGCAGCTCACCAGGTCTTATATGTGGTGGCTGCATTCGATTTACCTTTTATTTTTACCTGGTGATTCTGCCAGAAACACACTTCCTGTCCAGGGTGGCTCACTCACCGTACTAAATCTGTAGAGAAGCAGCATTGTGACCCTAGGACAGAAAGTGTGCTAGGACTACTCTGCCTCTCCCCATTGGCATAACACAAAGAGAAGGTGTTCAAAATTGTCAGGGGGTTGGCTCATAATGAGTAAGAGCATGAAAAGGTCCTCTGACATATGACACATTTGTTTTTGATTATTATAGGGTTGGGTTCTACAAATATCTCCAGTGCTTAAGGTCCAGCTATGGGCTGATACTTTTTTTATTTTCTTATCTCCTCCTGCAGTGGGAAAAAAGCAGCTCAGGTGGCAACAATCACCTTCTTAACAACGCTGTCCACTGCAGTACTTATTCTCCACCACAAGATGTCACCAATCTTCAGAGTTGAATGATACCTATTCAGTACAGAAGACTGAGGACATACAGTAAGTGCAGGGCATT
>NW_017306665.1:996657-998341 GCF_000935625.1 Nanorana parkeri
GATGCAAATATTCCTCATTTCAGTGCTGCTCTCTGCATCATCGAGGACAAGTCACTGCTGGGAAAAGATCTGAAGAGTAGGAGGGCCCTGGGCATGACATGACCTCTCTGGTGACAACTAAAAAATGTAAGAATTTTTTTTAAAAAAAGCATAAAATGCACTCTGGCGGAGGTTGAGGGGTTGTGAGCCTAGATTTGAGCTTTATTACCTTTTTTATTATTATTACAGATGGTTTATATAGCTCCAACAGTTTGTGCAGATGTATTTACAAAATAAAGGGGGGCAGTACAGTTACAACACAATTCAAGTCAGAAGGGCCCTGCATATGTGAACTTACAATCTTTAAAGATAAAATGATAAGATGTTTTTGATGGGGACATGCTCCAGGAATGTCATCTTCATCCTTGTGTCACTAGTACTTGAGTTACTGACCTGAAACACTTATGCAGATTAAGTTTCCCGACACTTCACTGGATACTTCCCGACAACCCTGCCCTGGTGGTTGTGGGGATCTGCGGGCAGGGGGGCTTATAGGAATCTGGGTACCCCCTTTAACAAAGGGGGCACTCAGATGCTGCCCCCCTTGTGAATGAGTAAGGGGTAGGTAGTTGTTACCCCTACTCATTCACCAAATACAGTAAAATTATCAATAAACACACCACACCGTAAAAAAAAATACTTTATTTGAAAAAAAAAAAAACCACAACACAACAATAAAGTGTCCATCCATGTAATCCAAACTTCAATCACGTCGTCCAGAGATGTGGATCCTAGTCATTCACGACTTGCCGAAATAAAAAATACCCGACGCCAGGACCGATCCCTAAGAAAACACCGGCCGCAAAATGACAGCTCTGGTCCAAATGTCAACAAAGGGGCGGAGCGAGTCATGACGCCATGGGACTTGCTCCACCCATTTGCTTTCATTTAGTGACAGTTCTCTGTCCCCTAATGGAATGTAATCAAAGGGGCAGAGCCCATTTTTTTAGGGCTGTTACTGATTAACATTTTTGTGTTCGATTAATCAAATTTTTCTTTAATCGATTAATTTCGATTAATTATAACGCACATACAGATCCAACTACATTGGCCTATACACATACAGCACAGCAATGAAGTAATAAAATGAACTAGAATCACACTAATCCAGCACGTTATTATTCTGAGTTGCCCCACTCAAGCGGCGGCCATATTGAGTGGGGCACCTGAGATAAATAACGTGCTGGATTACTGTGATCCTAGTTCATTACTGTGATCCTAGTTCATTTTAGTACTTTATTGCTGTGGTGTATGTATATAGGGCATATCTTGTATACTAATTCTTGTATACTGTTTGCATTTATAAATCTAGTGGCTGTGTGTGATCATTTTGCAATCACTGTAAAAAAAACCTTTCCAGGGATATCATCAGGCAGCCCAGGCAGAGGGTAACCTTTTGTGGTGTCATTGCAATGCAGGGCAGTGGTGGGAGAGGACTAGCAGAGCAGATACTTGGGCTCCCATGCTGCCTCGTCTTATCAAGCTGTGGACGAGCTCTACAAGGCGACCGGAGGCCAGTCTACTGACATCCCAATCTCCCAATCAATTCCCCCCTCATCCAGTCCAGCTCCACCATTTAGCTTTTGAACACCGGCCCAAGTGGCTCAGTCGGCTAACGAAGGGAAGGGGGGAGGAGTCCGGTGAC
>NW_017306665.1:1000542-1004381 GCF_000935625.1 Nanorana parkeri
CCCCCCCCCCCCCAGCACTTTACCGCATCCTGCAATCACAGTGTATTGATGCAAATATTCCTCATTTCAGTGCTGCTCTCTGCATCATCGAGGACAAGTCACTGCTGGGAAAAGATCTGAAGAGTAGGAGGGCCCTGGGCATGACATGACCTCTCTGGTGACAACTAAAAAATGTAAGAATTTTTTTTAAAAAAAGCATAAAATGCACTCTGGCGGAGGTTGAGGGGTTGTGAGCCTAGATTTGAGCTTTATTACCTTTTTTATTATTATTACAGATGGTTTATATAGCTCCAACAGTTTGTGCAGATGTATTTACAAAATAAAGGGGGGCAGTACAGTTACAACACAATTCAAGTCAGAAGGGCCCTGCATATGTGAACTTACAATCTTTAAAGATAAAATGATAAGATGTTTTTGATGGGGACATGCTCCAGGAATGTCATCTTCATCCTTGTGTCACTAGTACTTGAGTTACTGACCTGAAACACTTATGCAGATTAAGTTTCCCGACACTTCACTGGATACTTCCCGACAACCCTGCCCTGGTGGTTGTGGGGATCTGCGGGCAGGGGGGCTTATAGGAATCTGGGTACCCCCTTTAACAAAGGGGGCACTCAGATGCTGCCCCCCTTGTGAATGAGTAAGGGGTAGGTAGTTGTTACCCCTACTCATTCACCAAATACAGTAAAATTATCAATAAACACACCACACCGTAAAAAAAAATACTTTATTTGAAAAAAAAAAAAACCACAACACAACAATAAAGTGTCCATCCATGTAATCCAAACTTCAATCACGTCGTCCAGAGATGTGGATCCTAGTCATTCACGACTTGCCGAAATAAAAAATACCCGACGCCAGGACCGATCCCTAAGAAAACACCGGCCGCAAAATGACAGCTCTGGTCCAAATGTCAACAAAGGGGCGGAGCGAGTCATGACGCCATGGGACTTGCTCCACCCATTTGCTTTCATTTAGTGACAGTTCTCTGTCCCCTAATGGAATGTAATCAAAGGGGCAGAGCCCATTTTTTTAGGGCTGTTACTGATTAACATTTTTGTGTTCGATTAATCAAATTTTTCTTTAATCGATTAATTTCGATTAATTATAACGCACATACAGATCCAACTACATTGGCCTATACACATACAGCACAGCAATGAAGTAATAAAATGAACTAGAATCACACTAATCCAGCACGTTATTATTCTGAGTTGCCCCACTCAAGCGGCGGCCATATTGAGTGGGGCACCTGAGATAAATAACGTGCTGGATTACTGTGATCCTAGTTCATTACTGTGATCCTAGTTCATTTTAGTACTTTATTGCTGTGGTGTATGTATATAGGGCATATCTTGTATACTAATTCTTGTATACTGTTTGCATTTATAAATCTAGTGGCTGTGTGTGATCATTTTGCAATCACTGTAAAAAAAACCTTTCCAGGGATATCATCAGGCAGCCCAGGCAGAGGGTAACCTTTTGTGGTGTCATTGCAATGCAGGGCAGTGGTGGGAGAGGACTAGCAGAGCAGATACTTGGGCTCCCATGCTGCCTCGTCTTATCAAGCTGTGGACGAGCTCTACAAGGCGACCGGAGGCCAGTCTACTGACATCCCAATCTCCCAATCAATTCCCCCCTCATCCAGTCCAGCTCCACCATTTAGCTTTTGAACACCGGCCCAAGTGGCTCAGTCGGCTAACGAAGGGAAGGGGGGAGGAGTCCGGTGACGTCACGGACATCTCCGACGGAACTCCCGGAAGCCGGCGGAGAGGTGAGTACCGATCAAAAGAATTTTAATCGATCAAAAAAATTAACGATTAATCAAGGAATTCATCGTTATTTTCCGCAGCCCTACATTTTTTTTAATTTACCAAAATTGTTTTATTTATTTATATTATTTAAATATGTATTATTTATTTCATAATAAATGTTTCATAACATAATGTAGGAAAAAAGGTTGTTTTTAAAAAAATCTTTGGTATTGTTTTCTTCTCTATATAGTATAAAATGAAAAACACCTGATTAAATACCAGCAAACCAAAGCTCTATCTGTCCCCAGAAAATGGTATAAAATTTAATTATGTACGGCGTTGCATGACTGAATAAATGTCAGTCAAAGTACTGCAGCGCTGAATACTGAAACATGGTCTGGTCAGGAAGTGGGGTGTAACAGCCCGGTCAGCAAGTGGTTAAACATGTCTGCCTGTGTTCATCTCCATCACATGTATGATGATGGTATTAATAGTTTCCTACTCTGTGTTTGCTCTAGGGGTGAATTAACATTGATCTGCATTAGATGTGAGGACGCTGAGGGTTGTGTCATATCCGGAGTGGAGGGGGAGAGAGACCGCCACAGGAACGAGGATGAGGTGAGCAATACAACTTTATTTGAGCCCCCAAGACAACACAAGCATTAAGCCCTTGCCGTGCGGGGTTGCTCCAGTTTTTGATTTTCCCGGAGTTCTTCTTTTTGGAGTATTAAGGATATAGACAGCCACAGGTATTTTCAGCAGGAGGTCAGTAGCGACAGCTGCTTTAACCTCAGCAGAGGTCTTCTATATGACGTGTTAATATCTCTAATGACGCCACGCCGCTAACTGAAACATACTGTCATCCCAGCCGCACCACTCTCAGCTTTTAAAGTATTTAGAGAACTTGACAGGATTGTGGTGTACTGTACATCAGAATCATGAACGCTACAGGATCATAAACTACCTAGAGACAAGTCTTCTTAAATAATTCATCACAACTTCTCAGTTTGTCAACATCTCGACAGTGCGCCGTAAACATGAAAAATGATTACAATAAAGCCTGAGTGAAAAACAACTCTTCCTATTTACCCGACTTGCAGGAACAAAGAATTAATGTGATTAGTAGTTCGGAGCCGTAAAGATTTGCTTCTCTCGACAAAAAAAAAAAGTGCTGCGCAGGTTCCATTCCACGCCGCCAGTACCGCCAGTAACGGAGGGGGATTTTCGGAGAGGCTCAGGCCAGATTTGAAGATTACTCTGAAAGTGTAATTAGAGGTATGTGGATTAGTGAAAGGCCTTAAAATATGTAATCCGTGTCGTGACTTGATAATCAGGTTTTTCCACCTTTACCTTAATTAGCCCCGGGATGAAGTGATTTAGTGATGTTAATGAATAACAATTTTACAGGTGGAGTCATGGAGTCTGCAGACCAGCTCAATGCCTGTTCACACAGCCATACATAGCTCTGGGGCTGACTTGCTAAAGCTGGAGGTACGCCGCTGCAATTTTCGACCGAGTCCTGCTGCCAATTGCAAAATTAAAAAAATTAAAATGATTAAAATAAAGGACCTCTTACCTACAGAGAATTGTCAGCTCTCCCGAAGAAATGAAATGTATAAGTGTATGGATAGCTTTTTAGGTAGGAGGCTTAAAAAACCTATACGTGGTGCTATTGATGCACAAATTTGCAGCGAACCCCATTAAAGGGTAATTCCACCTTTTCTAGAAAAATATTAAATATATTAAATGCAAATTTCTTTATAAAAGAATAAACATGAATTAATTTTTTTGCATTGGCGCCAGCAAAGCATTGCAACCGTGATCAGTGTATCACAAGTGCAAACAATGCTCGGCTCCTGAAGATTCTCCCTCCCGTGTATGTCTGTACCGAAGTATGGACATGCAATAATGGGGGCGGGAGATAGAATGAATGGACTCAAGTGTGGTGATGTCACCGCACTTGCATGCCATTGAGAACTACAACTTTCTCTGCTGATGGGGCTTGTCATTGCTCCATTCACAGATCTTGTCAAAGGAGGTGTGGAGCCATGGACAGCCATGCAGAATAAAAAAATGTACTCAAGC
>NW_017306665.1:1004474-1009780 GCF_000935625.1 Nanorana parkeri
CATGAGAGGTTTTGGTCTGTGATCTGATATTGTTTCATGTTTTCATATTACACCCTAAATGTGGGTGTTACATGAACCATGGTCAGAAATGTATACTTAGCCTTTAAAGTCTGTGGTGGGGGGGAGGTAAAATGTGTTATTCAATTTAGGCCATCTGTAGGGCTAATAAGCAAGTTATTGTCAAACAAAAGACTTTGGAACCCGATCACTGACACTGAGGACATGTACCAATGTCAAAATAAAAAATATATATATATATTTCTTCCTACAGACAATTGTCAGCTCTCCCTATCTTCAAGTTAATGGCAAGCTTAAAGAGGAGCTTTACCCCCTTTCACTAAAAATCACCTCAGCATGCTCTGACATGCTCTTATGCTGATATGAAATCATCTTACATTCATTAGTTAAACAAACACATTTTTCTTACTTACAATTATTGTTTTTGGGCATTAGTGATGTAATGTGCCCACATGTTGCATCCTGGGAAGGTTACATCAGCAGAGCGTTGCTGGGAAATCTTATCTGTAATCTCACAAGATCTCAGGGAAAGGCAATTTCCACCCCTGAGATGATGTGCATGGTCACATGTCCTAGTCACATGTGCTAGAGTTCCAGGAAGTAAAGAGAGATATATTTATCTTCCCTTAGTAAAAAAGGCCCCTGTGAAAAGAATGGGGAGGAAAAGAGAAACAAGGAATGCAAAGAATCCGGCAATTATCTAGAAGTGTCTGTCTGTAGATTGTCATTACTAAACATTTCTAAAGGTGTATTTGTTGTCATTTCAGAAATATGAATAAAGTTTCTCTTTAAGGCCCATTCACACATGCTCCGTGAGTCTCATATGAACAGCTGCGGACAGGAGGCGCTGTTCGAAGCAATGACCACTTCTAGTGCCCAAAGCCTTTCGAATGTAATTGCACATATTGCGCCTACCCTTTTATAGGAAGGGGGACGGGTTAACCATGCCTTCAAAATATTGGCTCTTGTGACTCAGCTGACCAGAAAAAAGGCTACGCATTGAATTTGTAGTTGTTACTTATTTCTGATGGTGAATCTGGAACAAATGTTTGTAATTACCAAACTCAGCAAATCCAGGAGCTTTGCAATGAACCCATGGTAGCAGCAAACCTGAATCTCATCCCGGGTCAGCATAGGTATTAACTTAAGTGGGAACTTTGTTATTGGTTGACGGGTCATTACTGGAATCGTTACAGCGCCATAATTTCACCATTCAGGTATTAATCAGAGCAAGAAGATATAGTCATTGGCACATACTGGGCACTGCGACCTCTCCCTCCCCTTCCCCCGTTCAGACCTGTGAACACAGCATCTGGCACAAGTCTTTTAGCACCAAATTTCATTGGGGCTCTGAAATGTCATGTGATCGAAGTTCGAAAAAAGGTTGGTTTTTTAGAAACACCCACCTTTCACCATGCCACCAATCAGTGTAACATCCTGGCACACTGCATGGTACACTTTAGCCTACAGAGATCCAACCACAGAAAAGCTAGCAGGTTGTGTTAGCCCCCCTGGCCATATCTCCCAATTGTCCTTTATTTATATGGACTGTCCTTCTTTTGGAACCAAATCCCTCAGTAACTCTATCCTCCTCAATTGTCCCTGATTTTGATCTGGGGTAGGTATATCTATGACGATGTGCTATCTACCTACCAAAGCCCTCATCTTATCACTTAATTATCTTATTTGCTATTTTGAAAAGCCAGTATAAAGGAAAAGTAATGGTGGAAAACAACAATTGTGGGTTTCACCAATTAAATTTGGCAAATAATGGTCCGCATAACTGTGGGCATAGCAAAGGGCGTGCCTATTGTCTAATTTATGCTAGCATTGTGCTAGAAGGTGTTCTTCTTTCTCATCCCAATGGCCTGGGACATTGGGAGGTCCAATGTCCCAGGCCAGTGGATTCTGGGCTTCCCCCAGCCCTGGCCCCGCTATGACTATATAGCTCCCCGTAGCCTTGGCACGGCACACACTTGCAGCATAAAAGCCGACACAAAGCTAATGACAGTATTCCTTCTAGAGTGCACTATAGCAAACATTTTATGAAGCAGCAGTATGTTCTGAGCCATTTGGCTCGCTACTTCCTTTAGCCTGGCGACCTCTCTGCAGGTATTAGGAATTTGCATTATGCATCTACTATTGAAGCCAGTGAATATTTAGCTCTAGTAGCTGACATAGGTGTCTAACGCATGAGTTGTATAATTCTGTGAACATTCATGCAAATTTCCACATCGGTGTCCTTACTTTCCACTGGTTTGATACATCAGTATAACTAACACCTAGCTTAAAAAAACATCTTAAGAAATAGAAGCTACGCAACATTTCCCACGTTATGTTTTTTTTTGCATAATGTGACACACACACACTATTAAGAGCATGCTCGAGTGCTATATTATGTTTAAAGCAGTACTCTGCTGGTGTAGTAGATAATGAAGAACCTAATTTAAAAATAAAGTTGTATTTTCCGGAAGTATTGGAGCTAATTGACTACTTGGTATGCTTTTTTCCCCATGTATATAGTGGCCAGTCATTAGTTTTTATCAGCGCCCTTGGTGGTAAAAGGGTTGAATGAAACGTAATGCTTCCAAAATTATTACTCGTGACTAGATGGGAATATTTTTATAAATGAAACACAGAAATAATTCTTATATATTAATATACTTATTAGTACAATGTTAGTATAATATATATACTTTTAAAGTGACCAAGCTGCTATATTAAAAAAAAAGAAAAGAAGACTTTCTTGCAAAGCAATTAATTACCTCTCCTGTTGCTGGTGCCATCGAACTCCATTGAAGCTCTAAGCTTGCTAAAATATAATTTGCAGGAATGTTGAATGTCTAGGCCCCTGCTGTACTCCATGGTTCCTTCTGCTGGCCCCTGTGTCTTGTGGTGATGTAGGGGTCAGAAGAGGAAACCGCAGAAGTACATACCAGAAGTGTGGAGCGCTGAAACTTTTCCAGCAAGTTCAGACCCTCAATGCAGGAGAGTTCGGGCTGTGCAGTCAGCATAACAAGTAGGTATTAATTGCTTGCTTTGCAGAGGTTCCCTTTTTTTTCTACACAACCATGCCCTGAAAGCATTTTTCCTCATTAGATGAGTAATGATGTCCACGAAGGTCGACTTTCAGCTTTGGAGAAAGATGGAAGTCTTAGTGCGCAAAGTCTGGTCTCTATGGTGGATGTGGTTCAGGCGGTAAGATTCAGCACATGAAGTGTGCCAAGTATGGTTGCTGCCAAATTCCAAACCTCTCAGATATCAGTCCAAAGGAATCCATTGTGGACAAACCATGAACAACCCAAGAACAGCAGTAATGTCACCCACTTGCTCTTATGATTTTTTTATTTTTAGATAAAAATATCTGCAGATATTCTTGTCATTAATCAGTTCATTAACATGTTTTCTGTAGAGCTGGAAAAGAGAGGAGATGAAAAGAAAAAGGAAGGAAATGAAAGAAAAGGGAAACAGAGAAAAGTAAGGAAGAGAAAGGAGGAGATAGGGAAAAAAAGGGAAAGGAAAAAGAAAGGAAGGGGAGAAAAAAAAGGAGGGTAAAGAAAAAGGAAAGGAACGGAAAGTTAAAAGAAAGGAAATATAAGAAAAGGAAAAAAGACAGCACAGGAAAGGAACAGCAAAAAGGAAAGGAAAAGAGTTAAGGAAAGAGGAAGGAAAAGAAAGAAAAGGAGAGGAGAGGAAAGAACAAAAAGAAATGAAGGAAGAGAAAGTTAAGGAAGGGAAAGGAGAGGAGAGGAAAAGGAAGGGAAAGGAAGAGGAAGGGAAAGAAAATAAATAAAAGATGAAAGGAAATAGGTAAAGACAGGAAAGGAACAGAAAACCAATGAAAAGAAAAAAAGTAAAGAAAAGGTAGGGAAGGGAAAAAAAAGCCAATTAAAGGAAAAAGAAAATTAGAGAAAGAGAGGGGAAGGAAAAAATAAATCAAAGGAAAAGAAGGGAAATTAAATAAAAGGAAAGGAAAAAGATAGGAAAAAAGGAAAAGAAAGGGAAAGGGGGGAAAAAGGGAAAAAGGAAGGGGTGGTAAATAAAAGGAAAAAAGAAGGGGTGGCAAATAAAAGGAAAAAATGAACAGAAAATGAAAAAAAAGGAAAAGAAAACCGCTTGCTTTGAATAAGATCCAATCCCCAATGAAAATCTAAGAATCCTTAACATTTACTAAGGGGGGTATGTTATAACTAGCAAAACACCAGAATCAGACTTACACAAACTGACAGACACTAGCAGACAAAGACGGACAGATGTTGAAGGGAATCACATTGGGGGGAATTTATCAAAACCGTTGGCCAGGGCAACCAATCAGCTTCTATCTTCAGTTTGCTCAGGTGAGATTTGAAAATGTGAGAGAGATGCTGATTGGCATCCCCTCCCCTCCACACCACCATTATGTCTGAGGTAAAATTAGGCTCAGTTGGTGGTTAAAGAGACAAGATTTGAAGCTTTTAAGCGAATGAACACCTTAAATTAATCTGAATAAACGGCATGGTATGGGTGGGGCCTAATTAAACAGTGGCCCGGCCTAACTTTGATATTCCGATATGTCACAAACAGCACATTTTGTAGGTACAGAGACTACACAGAGGAATTGCTGTAGACTTTTCACACAGGGAGAGTAATATAACAAAGTATGATGAGTATTTGTATTGCACCAAACTGTTTGCTGACTGTGGGTGTAAACTCTAAAATTCTGAATGGAAATACATATTTACCTTCCACTGACTCATATAGGTGTGCGTCGAGTCAGAGCCGGATGTTAGTCATTCCATTTGTCGTAAGAGAGAAATGTTTATACAACAAGGCTGACTCGTCATTGCTCAGTTTGATAAACTTACTGCAGAAATGGCACTTCCTTATCTCGGCGTTGCTCCATTGACATGGGGGAGGAATGCAGAATTTTTCACATACAGATTTTCATGGTCCCTGTACAGAGACCAGTATAATCATAGGGCATAGCATAACAGGGCCCTCAGGAGGAATTTCTGGGGCCCCTTGTAAGGTCACCTATAAGGGGGCACAAGGGCTCTCACCATTCCGTTTAAAATACTGATACCTGTATGCAAATGGACGTCGGCATTTGTCCCTGTTGATGCCATAGTGTTCCCAAATGCCTCATTTAAGTTTTGGATAGTAATAGGAAGGGATGGAACCTGTCGGGTTTTTATTGATCAAATATAAAATAAAAATGGGGGTGCCACTGCTGATAGTAGAGTCCAATTTGGTATTTTAATTTTAAAGATCAATAGGATGAAACAGCCAATGTGTTTCAGGATCCAGAA
>NW_017306665.1:1009835-1027299 GCF_000935625.1 Nanorana parkeri
GAACCCCCAAAAGGCATTGGCTGTTTTGTTTTATTATTTTTATAAATCAAATACCGTGTTGGACTCTACTGTCAGCAATAGCACCCCCTTTTTTGTTCTATATGTGGTTGCACCGAGACCCCCTTTTCTGATCGGGTGGTCACTTGTTTTGTTTGGAAGCAGACCCTCCAAGAACGTTTGACAGCTCAAAGAAAAGAATTATTGACAAATCTAGCTCCTCTCCCACAAATCTCCAGATTTTTTATTGATGTTTGTACCCCTAGAAGCAATAAAGGGAGCAGGTGTCACTGAGACACGAAGAAGGGACATTTATGAAAACCTCCCATAGGTTATAACTAGGGATGCACCGATACCGATACTAGTATCGGTGCCGATAGCGAGTATTTGGGCGTAATCGCCCAAATGCTCTGATACCATTCCCGACACTAGAACTTCCGGTCAGAGGGAGATTTCCTCTGACCGGCAGTGCCGCGAGGAAAGATGGAGCCGGGAAGCTGGCTACATGTGGTTTGGCCTGCTTGATGCTGATTGGCCAAGAAGCCGGCTTCCCAGCCAATCAGTGTCGAGACAGCCAAACAAATCTGAGAATATAGCAACCCCAACCCTGCAGGCACCTAATTCCTCTCACATAGATCCTTAGCATTCTTTAACGTACCAGTCCCTCGGCTAGATCTGCCGTCTCCTGTGTGCACAGCACTCACGTAATCGGCGATCAGTCTGCTACTCTGCATGCACAGGATTTCTGAATGAGTGCGCTGGGCAGTCTGCACATGCGCAGTAGCAGGCTGAGGACCGATCACGTGGGCGCTGTACACAGAGGAGACGTGGGCAGATTCGGGAGAGGGGTGTCTGCCCAGCTGGCCAAGGGACTGGTACATTAAAGAATGCTAAGGATCTATGTGAGCGGTATTAGGTGCCTGCAGGGTGGGGGGTCGTGTCACCATGTAGTCAGATCTGTTTGGCCAGCCTCGATGCCGATTGGCTGGGAAGCCGGCTTCCCGGGCCAAACAGCATCCAGCCGGCCAGACAGAATGGAGTCGGCTTCCCGGGCAATCGAGAAGCCTTCCTGGCTTCCTGATTGCCCGGGAAGACGGGTCTATGCTACCGGAAGTACCAATATCAGTACTCTGTATCGGATCAGTACTCTGTATGCTACCGGAAGTACCGATATCAGTACTCTGTATCGACGAGTACCGAAATATAAGTATCGGTACTCGCACTCGATACCGAAAAACCGGTATAGGTGCATACCTAGTTATAACCCTTCCGCAATCTACTAGCAAAAAATGTTGCTGCTTATGCAGATGTCACTGGGACAGGAAGTGAGAGAAAATCTAATGGGGACTCAGACAACAATATAAACATGACGGAAGGATTAACTCACCATCCAGTCACATCCTTGACTAAGCTGCTTTGCTTACTGTGGTCAGTACCTGGCTATGATGTCTGGCAGGAGCGTCTATATTACAAAAGTGGCTGAACAGAATTACAAGTGCTTTGGCAGGTAAGACAACTTACAAGATATATTTAAATTGTGTATGTAGCTGTTTATCTACAGTTACACTCAACAACAGTAGATGGAGAAAAGCTTTTAATGCATGCCAAGTTGTTACTCTTGGAGGGGGACTCTGCCCTCTGGCTAAGAAGGTAAATCCTGTCTGCCTCTCGTGTTCCATATCTCGCTGCCACAGCCTTGTACAGCAAGGAGAATTATTTCATCGGCGCAGGCTGTGTTTGCTCATACGTGTGAGAGTATTCACCTGAGCTACTGAATATTGTTGCGATGGTCCTTGGAAAATGTACTTTGTGTAAAAGAATATGTTCTTTGTTCTAATGGAACATAATAGAAAGGAAAGGATGACGGGAAAATCGCGGCAGGCAAAACACATACTGACTGTTTCATGACCAGGAAGCTTCTTGGACCTGGCATTATATAAAATCTTCATGGCAAAGGTTGTAAAGTCCCAGTATACACTCTCCTGTTATAACATCAGCATTGTAATGGGAATACACACTAGAATTGTAATGTCCCAGCATATCCTCTCCTGTTATAACATCAGCATTGTAATGGGAATACACACTAGAATTGTAATGTCCCAGCATATCCTCTCCTGTTATAACATCAGCATTGTAATGGGAATACACACTAGAATTGTAATGTCCCAGCATATCCTCTCCTGTTATAACATCAGCATTGTAATGGGAATACATACTAGAATTGTAATGTCCCAGCATTTCCTCTCCTGTTATAACATCAGCATTGTAATAGGAATACATACTGGAGTTGTTTCTGATAATACAATCAAAAAAATCCCTTTTATGTAGTGAGTGCTGCCTTCTATCTGCCCATCACTTCCAACAACTTCCTGGATTCCCAGTGTGCTTTGTGTCTCTTTCCTGCGGCTTGATGTGATGCAATCTCCATTTCTCAAGACTGCATATCCCATCATACATTGCTTCCAGCAAGCAATGATGATGTTACATTGTTCAGATGTTGAGTTATAGGTCAGATGGCAGGCAATGTGACATGGTGTCAGTGCATTGAAGAAGTACATCCTACGGACAACAAGCCATTGTTCACAATGTTGTTTATTCCAAAAGCCTGAGTGGGTTAAAAGACATTGGACTGGATAAACAAAGGTTGGAGGGAGTTGAGGAATGTGTCATGACATCTCATTTTGGTGCATCACTTGTCAAAAAAAAAAACAACGATTATGTCGCAGTGCATTGAGTTTATTTGACACTTAGCAGAATGTGTGACCAGCATGTGTCATCATCCTCTTGGCTCAGTGCTGCCCACCTCTACTGTATATTGACATTACACAGGAAAACACATCTGATTGGCCAGAAAAGTCACATGTCCGATTCAGTTTCGTTTTTGAATGAAATTCGGACGGGATCAGAAATTCAGAAACCGAAGTTCGGATTCGGAAATTCGGATGTGTCGAAACGAAACGTACATGTGTAATGTTCATTGACTGATGTTTATAGTCCATTTGAAGTCTCACACCTTTTATTTTGATGTGGGATTGAGTTGGACTTCGGAAAAACTTAAAATACCCTTTTCTTCTGATTCCTGTACTTTCCCTCCAGTGCTCTATGCAGCAAGAGCAGTGTAAAGGCTATACTCCTCAGTAAAAGTGTCTTCAGGCAGACTTGTGTGGCAGAAAAGGGGGTGTGTCTTACCAGGTCTTTTACTGAGTGCTGACTATTGAGTGTACTGCGCCTAACTCTGGTGCCTATTGGACTGCACAGTCACATTTGATATAACTGGAAAGTGAATAAAGACTATGAAAATAGAAGCTGTGCAATATATGTCTGACTGCATATCTATTTCTGAGATTTAAATTGGGCTTTAACCTTGAGTGACGGCAGGGAATTATGAAGGTAGTAGGCTTATTTGACATGAAGGAATTTGACAAGGCTGATGGCGTGAATAGAAACTTACCAGAAGCAAACTACACTCTTAACCCTTATTCTTCAATTTATGCTAATACACACATATATATATATATATATATATCTTTTAGTGAGGTCTAGTGTGGAACCCTCCTACTGATTACCTATAAGGAGTATCGAAATGTGGGAAGTTTTCCCATGCTCCAGTTAGCTAATTGTCCCCTTCAGTCAATGAAACAATTTTAAGAAGGAGAAATACAATTGTTTCGTTAAGTGGATAGACCAATTTACCAACTGGAGCATGGAAAAAAAATCCCAACTTCCCACTTTGTGATACTCTAATAGTGAATCCCACAGAGATTCACTTAGTCTGTATATGTCATCGAGTGGATGTGGGAGCTATTGTTCCCAAAACTTTAACCCATTTTTTTCCAGGATGAAACATAGACGATATTACATTATTGTTATTAATTGGATTATGGAATTTTTTCTATACAGGTCAGAAATATCCACTGATAATATATAGAAGGCACTACCAGATAATCTTTACATATAATGCCTGCAGAACCTCTGGAATCCAGACCCCGGTTTTGTTCTGGGCCTTGATTTCTGTGCATGGAGCTCCATCCCTTCCTACTGCTAAGCTTTGACTCGCCGCTTATTATTTCAATACCCGAACTTTGTAGCCAGCATAGACTCTGATCATTGACTTTTGCAGGTCAGGGGTGGGGCTTAGTGCCAGAAGTGCAGATGAAGACATGGCCTGGAATCCAAGTTCTACATGTAGACATAGAGCTTGCTTTACAGATACATGTACGTTTAGGACATTTTTAGGATGTGGCAGGTCCACTTTAAACAATACAGTTGAGTTCAGCCGATTGGCCCTCATACTACATGGATGCGGTTTGAACTCAAAATGTAGGTTCCCTTTGATCCAAAGGAAAAAAATAAACTTTTGCAGCTGCCATATTGACCTTCAATCCAGAGTTGTCCCGCACAGTACCTCTTTCCTACCACAAGGCATCCTCAGTCTTCTTTGCTGATTGATGCCCAGTGCACTCAACCCAGAAGACTGAGGAACTGAGGACAGGGAGTCATGGCCCGATCCAATAAGCGGGGGGGGGGGAGGGGGGCAACACCAAAGTGCTCTGTACTGCTAGCATATTTATGCAGAGAGAGGCGAAGATGTCACCATGTTAGTGCCCTTCCCTGCATCATCTAGGGTCGCCCTCCACCAGGAGAAGACCAAAGAGAAGGAGGACCTAGCGCATCATGTTAGAAAATGAAGCTTGATTGGATTAGCGCACTCTTACGGGGGTGTAAGTGTGCCATGGCCGTAGTGCGGCTCCTTGTGTTATTAGACCGAGGTGTCTAACTGTGTGATACTGAACGAAAAAGAGGAAGGGAAGGAGCACAATTAACTGGAGCAGACTTTGTGAAGGGGGATTGACCACCATGTGACTATCACCATATTCAGAAAAATTCAGAATATACTGCTGGGGTGCCTTAACTTTTTTGGTCTGAGAAGGCACACAAAGACCGGAGCTGGGCTTTCAAAAGACAGGGCACAGGTGAGCAAGATGGACATGGTGTAAAATCAGCATATGTTTCCTTGTCTGCTGTAATATAGCACTACAACCGTGGATCACATGATCTAATGTCATGGTAGCTGGGCACCAAGGAGACCCACTTACATGGGATCTAGGTCAATTGACCCCTGAAGACAAGCACCACCCATGCTGTGGACAGTTGACAGGTATGTTTATGCTCATTCTAATACTCTTAACTCCCTCCATCACTCTAATATTTGTGGGAGTACTTAAAAGTGGACCAAGATTGTGAACCCACTTCCTCTGAGCCAAGAAGTGCACTCCTTTCCAACACAGAGATGGTTGCTATATATATTGCAAATACATTGCAGTGTGCAGCCTATGTGCTATAGGGTGCCTTTAAAAATGTGTTGTGTTAGCATGTGGTAAAATACCCGTTTAACCGCAACGCACTAGTACGGTATGAGTGGACCCTCAAAGATTTATTAAGAATTAATTGCACCGTTGCCATTACCCCTCCATCTTCTGAAGTAAAACATTACTAAGTTTAAACACATCGGGAGGGAAAGCAATGAATTTGTACGGCTTGCTACATATGTATTTGTAATAACCAGTTGAACGCACTGCGCTGCCTAGGATGTTGTTTGAGCACGCAGACATTAAGCCTCTCACGGTTCTCCTGTCTATATAAAGAACACATTATTTTCCAAGTATTCCGAAATCATTTCTGCTTCAAATTGTCTGCGCTGTCTCAGCGGGTCCCTCGGTCCCCCGGTGAATTTCTAAAGACGGGTTTTAATCAGTTTCCAGACATCAAAGAGAATCATTACAAGCCAACACCATATAAAATATTGTCTCTGTTCCTTAAATATTAAACAATCACTTTATTTTTTATTTAATTAACTTGAGTTCTGTTTTTGGGCATTTTGAGTGCCAGTTAATGCAGTATTTTCAAATGGGGAACTCCAGTCAGAAAAAGCTGTTATAAGGATGGACCTCTGTCTACATTTTCTTTTCTTTCCTGTGCAGATTGACTTTCATTCTGTTGATGTTCCTCTGAATTTGTGGATACTTAGCCAGATGGGTGTGACATCAGATTCTGAGCATCCAAATATTTCTGTGTGACCCATCTCTAGGATTACATTTGCGTGCCACCTAAACACTTTTACCACTCATTTAAGATTTCCTGCAACATGAGACTATCAGATGTCTGGCCAATGAATGCTATAGAAAATGTAGCATCCCCCTTATGTCAGTCAGTGATACTTAATGTAGGATAACTCTACCGCTGGCTCCAAAGGGTGATCTACAGTAATAGAACTAATGGGTTTCCCTGTGTTTCCTCTGTAAGAAACCTCTATGATGGATCCACAGCACACCAGCACACATTGAGTCTAGGGTCGTTTGCTATGGGTCACTGCAACTCAGTAATTGTCTTATCTATGGATAATTTCACCAACCTTTGCCTATCAGCACTTACCGCCCTCCATGGGGATCGATTAAAGCGATGTCCAGACTGTAAATATGATGCTGAGAACTTTATTGTAGAACTTCAGGGAGAGAGGTGGAGGGTTAGGATCATCCAGGCAGATGTAGACTCCATTATATGGCAGAGTGGTCGCTGTCTCCGTGCACAGCAGGAAGAACACCTGGCACAGCAGTACTTGAGGTAGAAATAACCAGTCATGTTCATCCTTGTGATCAGTAGTAACTATTGGGACTCAGGTTTCACTGTAAGCACATGGCTCGTCCCCAGGCTTAAGGCCTAGCTATCTCAGACAGTCCATAGCAGCCTCCCCACAGGCAGGGCCTAAGGGAAGAAGAGAGGGCTCACATGGTCCCTCCCACGTATTTATCTCCTCCCCCAGCATGCACCAGCGGCCATTAGCCTCACAGTGATTTGCTGGAGAGGGATACCTACTCATAGGAATCCCTCATTGGTTGCTCCGCACTGTGGCCAGGGTACACCCAGCAGCAGACAGATGCAAACGATGACAGATTGATTAGGGGAAACCAAATGAACATAGACTACAAATCAGCATCAGACTGCAATCGGAAAATACTAAATTAAATAGCACTCTTTCCCACAGGGGGCTACAAAAACTTGGCATACGAGAACTATGAAGGCTGCCACGGCTGATGTCTGCTTCTGACAAACAAATTGCCCGGATGCATACTGATGGTTTGGCTTCAGGACTGCAACAAGTATAGATACAGTAATACCTTGCTTTACAAGTAACTTGGTTTGAGAGTGTTTTGCAAGACAAGCAAACATTTCTGAAAAATTTTGCCTTGATATACAACCAATGTCTTGCAATAAGAGCAAAATTTTGTAGAAAAGCACCACCCGAATAAGGCTGTAGCAGTGCGAGCGCTGAGTCTGTTTAATGACAATGCAATGTCACATTGGATAGATTCCTTGTTAAGGTTTCACGAAATGAAAAAGATTCCATTGAGCCAAGAGATAGCAGTGATTCCGTTAGTGATAGTGAAAGTCGTCCTACACAATAATCCTCCTCTCTCTTGTCCCCCTCACCCCAGCCACGAAGGTAACCGGAAATTGGTTTATTTGTCTTTATATGGTGTACAGTATTATATTATATTACTGTATTGTATTCATTTTTATATAAATATTTTTGGGTTGTGGAACGAATCATCTGAATTTCCATTATTTCCTATGGGGAAATTCGCTTTGATATACAAGCGCTTTGGATTACAAGCATGCTTCCGGAACGAATTATGCTGGTAAACCAAGGTATTACTGTAAAAGGTTTTATTTTACTTTTCAGCAACAACAATGGCAGCCCCTGTATTTCTCACATGGCAGGAGTAATGCTGCAGGGTTCTCTTTGCTTCTTCTCTGAGCTGGGTGGACCTCAATGATGCCGTGAGTTGACCTCCCAGGACCTCAATGAGGCAGAGGGTTCTCTTCACTGGAGCTCAGTGATGCAGGGAGTTGACCTCACTGGACCTCAATGAGGCAGAGGGTTGTCTTCACTGGACCTCAATGATGTCGTGAGTTGACCTTGCTGGACCTCCATGATGCAGAGAGTTTAGTTCACTCAACCTCAATGATGAAAGCAATTTACCTCACTGGACTTCAATGCTACAGAAAGTTGACCTCATTGGCCCCCATTAAAGCAGAGAGTTGACTTCACTGCACCTCCATGATGCAGAGCGTTGACTTCACTGGATCTCAGTAATGCAGAGAGTTGATCTCACTGGACCTCAGTAATGCAGAGAGTTGAGTTAACTCAACCTAAGTGATGCAGGGAATTAACCTCTCCATGATCCAGAGATTTGACTTCCCTGGGGACCTCAGTAATGCAGAGAGTTGACTTCACTCAACCTAAGTGATGCAGGGAATTGACCTCACTGGCCCTCAATAATGCAGAAAGTTGACTTCACTACACCTCCATGATGCAGAGAGTGAACTTCCCTGGACCTCAGTGATGCAGAGAGTTGCCCTAAGTAGCTCTCAATGATGCAGTTGACCTAATCTGACCTCAATGACACAGAGAGAGAGGAAGCAGAACTCCAGGAAAACTGCTAGAAACATAGATGAAATACATATACATTAGCTGTTTTACCTGACAAATAATTTGTATTTCTCTCCATCCAGTTCTGAGTATTAACCAGGTCTGCCATACAGTACATTACTGTCTAGCAGGGGAGAGAACCTGATCTTTCTTTACAGCAGTTTCACTTACACTTACAGGTCACCTCCCCACCCTTAGCTGTCGGAGATTTACTGTCTAGTCACTGATTAAATCAAATGCTGCTGTGTGTATTTGAATGCATTCCAGCTCCGACTCTCTCGGTGTGACCCTGCAGCCACTTTTGGCGTATGTTTAATTAACAACTTCCAGTGACCAGAGATTTAGCACACAGCTATGTTACAACTGATCTTGCAAATGTAATCAATGCCTTGTTTAATGGTGGGATTGTGATCTATTGATACAAATATTTCCCTAATCTCCGGGAAATAATAACTTGACACAAATAGCTCACCGAGAACTTCCCTCCTTTCTTCTGGACATAATACAATGTGCTCTAAGAGGATTATCTAAATCAATTCCTCCACAATAGAGGCTTGAACACAGGGCAGCAAACAGTCTGGGTTTCATACACATTCGGTAAAAAAAAAAAAGTATTTTATATATCTATTGCCTAGAGCACTGTCTGGTACTGTGATCGGGGGAGTCTGTTTGGGTTGTGAAGGGGTCCCTGAATTAGGCTATGTTCACACCTGGGCGACCCGTGACCGCGCGGCAATCATGCACAAAACCATGCGGATTGCTGGGTGGTCACGGAGTCGCCCACCACAGCCTATCATGCTGGTGTAGCCATTATTTTCTAATGGCAACCCAGTCGCGCCGGGCGGATCGTGCGGTTTCCTGCCGCGATTCCGCCCGTGCAATTGAACACCACGGCTAAAAAAGACACACGTCGTCGATGGGCATAGATGACATGAACTGGCTACTGGAACATGTCCAGAGAGTTTTGATTGAATTTTGATTGTGAAAAATTACTCTTTTTCACATTGGTCTAAGGTTGAGAGTGGTGTGCCTCAGGGTTCTGTGTTAGGCCCAATACTGTTTAACCTGTTTATTAACGATATTGGGGAGGGCATCAATAGCCAGGTTTCTGTGTTTGCTGATGATACTAAAATTGGGAGGGTAATAGACTCGGGACACTGTAACATTAAAGGAGGACCTAGATAAAATAGGGGAGTGGGCAACTATATGGCAGATGAGGTTTTATGTTGAAAAATGTAAAGTAATGCACTTTGGGGTTAGAAACAGGCAAGCGGATTACACATTAATGGGAACTCCACTAGGGAACTCAGAAATGGAAACAAATGTGGGGGTCATAATTGACCGCAGACTGAACAATAGCTTGCAATGCCAGGCTGTGGCAAACAAAGCGAGCAGAGTACTGTTTTGTATTAAAAAGGGAATGTTCTGTAGAGATAAAGCAATAATTTTGCCACTTTACAGATCACTGGTTCGGCCTCATCTGGAGCATGCAGTTCAGTTTTGGTCACCAATCCACAGAAAGGATGTCCTGGAGCTGGAGAATGTCTAGAGAAGAGCAACACAAATAATTAAGGGACAAAGCTATGAGACAAGGTTACTAAATGTAAACTTGTTCACACAGGAAGTGAGGAGATTAAGAGGGGAGATGATTTTAATGTACAAAATGTTTAGTGGTGATGGCAACATCATCACTAAACTGTTTACTGTAAACTCCATAACAAGGACTAGAGGTCACCACCTAAAATTGGTGGAGAAAAGATTTATCCACAAAGGGCGTAGGGGATTCTTTTCAGTTAGAGTGGTTACATTTTGGAACTCTCTGCAGCAAGCAGTGGTATCAGCAGAAAGTATTGAATCCTTCAAAAATCAATTAGACACCATCCCAAGAGACCGTAACATACAGAGGTACAGGTACACTTAAATACTAGACCACACAGGGACTCTTATGCACACGCACACACTCATACACGCACGCATAACAAACAAACACACACACACACACAAAGGTTGAACTTGATGGACTTGTGTCTTTTTTCAACCTCAAATACTATGTAACTATGTAACTATGTGTGCCTTTTTGTAGCGATTGCCGTGTGGATGTAACCCCATTGAAATCAATGGGGCCACACGGCAACTGCTGTGTGCACCCACACACGATTGCGCGATCCCCAGGATCGCTCAGATCTGAGCCTATAGTGAAGCAAGTAAGTTGCGCTCGGTCTAAGTGAATGTGGATTCTCAAAGTGTAAAGGTACAATCTCTCAGTTCAAAGGAAACCATGAACTCTGTGTAAATGCCGGAAAACACTATCTCGGCATGTGCTGAATAAGTAATAAATTGTCAAATCAATTATAAATTATAAAATTAACAAAACCAGCATGGTATATCAAGTGTTTGTGTAACAAAAATGCCGGGCTCAATCACTGTAGCGAGCCCAGAGACACTCTGTTGCTGGGACAATATATCAAAGGAACTTAGTCGCAAACCGTGTGTGAGTGACCGATAGGTCAACGGTATTCTATGTGCAAACTTGATGCAGTGAACAGGGGAAAATAATAATTTTCATATCCTAATCATAAAGAAAAACAAGAACAAAAAGGTGGTAAAGACCTAGGTATTATCCACACACTGTCTCAGTGTTACAATAACCTATATAGCCAATAAACAGTGCAAAAAGTATGATAAATACGCTCTGATTCCCCTCTCAAATAGATACAAGGGGCAGATCTGAACCTAGCCCTAATCAGAACCGATATCCCAAGATAGGAGACTGATTGGAGACAGATAGGGGTTACCCACAAATGAGAGTACTCTGCAGTCAGTCATGGCTCCTCCTCTGGAGACAGATTGCTGCAGAAGCAGTGAGTCCAGGCCTGTCTGGCCTGAGGAGACAGGCACCCACACCGGGGCGACATCTGAGAGAGATTCACTCTACATGCAACTGTTTGATACAATGATTAATATGATGATTTATCATTTTACTTTTCCAAAAACCAGCACTTGCATGTTTTTCAGGCCGTTGAATTCCCGAGAAGAGTGAAACACTGTGTGTGTGAGTTATTCATTGCAAACACAAATTAATCGATTGAAAATTGAACTGGACATGGAAAGGGGAACATTTTAAAAATTGGCATATTTGATGCAGCCTGTCAGTAGCATTTGCTTTTTGAGTCTCCTCTGTAGAATACATTTACTACCAGATGATCCTGCCAGTAGACCTGGTATTTTTCCACTTATTTTAACAGGCCAAGCTGTCCAGTAAAAGTGGCCATAAAACATTGGCAGGGGGTGCATATAATGGTCAGCTTGTATTTGTACTGTTTACCTTTCTTTTTTTTTCCCCAGAAAAAAATTAACTTTAAAATGGTAAGTTGGGCTTTAATTTGTTTGTCTCTTACTTACATTTTGTTTTTTTTATAGTTACCTTTTCCAGGTGTCTTCAGGGTGATGCCACTGGGTCTTCTTTGACTCTTCTCTGAGCTAGATGGACCTCAATGATGCAGAAAGTTGACTTTCAAGGCTCTCAGTGATAAAGGGAGTTGACCTCACTGGACCTCAAAGATGCAGAGAGTTGACTTCACTGAACCTCAGGGATGCAGAGAGTTGACTCTCTAAGCTCTCAATGATGCAGAAAGTTGAATTCACTGGATCTCAATGATGCAGAAAGTTGACCTTACTGGACACCAGTGATGGAGAAAGTTGACCTCACTGGACCTCAATGATGCAGAAAGTTGACCTCACTGGACCACAGTGATAAAGGGCGTTGACTGGACCACAGTGATAAAGGGAGTTGACCTCACTGGACCTCAGTGATGCAGAGGGTTGACTTTACTAAGCTCTCAATGATGCAGAGATTTGACTTCACTGGACCTCAGTGATGCAGAGTTGACTTCACTGAACCTCAGTGATAAAGGTAGTTGACCTCACTGGACCTCAGTGATGCAGTGAGTTGACTTCACTGGACCTCAGTGATGCAGAGAGTTGACTTCACTGAACCTCAGTGACAAAGAAAGTTGACCTCACTGGACCTCAAAGATGCAGGGAGTTGACTCTCTAGGTTCTCAATGATGCAGAAAGTTATATTCACTGGATCTAAATTACGCAGAAAGTTTACCTTACTGGACCCCAGTGATGGAGAAATTTGACCTCACTGGACCTCAGTGATGCAGAGAGTTGACTTTCTAGGCTCTCAATGATGCAGATAGTTGACTTCACAGGACCTCAGTGATAAAGGGAGTTGACCTCACTGGACCTCAGTGATGCAGTGAGTGAGTTGACTTTACTGGCCCACAATGATGCAGAAGGTTGACCTCACTGGATCTCATTGATGCAGCAAGTTGACATCAATGATGAAAGTTAACCTTTTAACCCTTTTTTTTTCCTTTTTAGGAGGTACCATCGTTCTATTAAATACTGTCATAAGAGATGTGTTTATGCATTGTGTTGTGAAAAAAGGCAGCCAGCTCTATTTTGTCAAAATGCAACACAATGCACTTGTGTGAACTACACCATTGAAAACCACTATTTTTTGTGCATTAAACGCATCAAAACAAATTGGGTGGGAATAGGCCTTACGTAGAGCTTTATATTACATTGTTTTGGTAAATCTAAAGTTAATTGTACCGTCAGATTGTAACATGTATAATTACCTTTAGCCTGTCCTGGGCTACAGGGTGACAACACTGTTGCACAATTGTACTGCAGGAAGAACAGTGTTGTCACCTTATTAAGTTGGGTGAAGAAATAATGGATCTTCCTGCAGGACTAATGGATGATAAACCAATGTTACAGAGGAGACTCAGAAAAACAAAAGCTGTGTTAATGCTACCGTCAGACTGCATCATATATCAAATTTTTTTAACATTTTGCATAGTCCCAGTTTAAGCACACAGATCGATCGGAAAAATACACACCTGTGTGTCCAGCACTGAAGTGATGAATGAGCATCAGTGAGAACAGGGTACAGCTGTAGGTCACAGCAGATAATGGAGAACATAACAGAAAAAGATGACAGCACATGTTGCAAAAGGAAGGCAGCAGAATGTGCAAACTTGTAGAAAGAGATAAACAATTGTAATAAAAGAGCAGAAGATGCAGAAGTAAAGAAACAGATAAAAGATTCAAAAATGAATTATGTTCACCCGCCTCCTTGGCTGGAGTCCTATTATTTATGGCACTAAAGGGTTTGTTGGACATAACTGGCCTCCTCTGCTGTCCTCGGCTTTCATTTAGAACTCTTGTTTGTTCATCAGAGCAGATCGGCAGCGTTTGTATTTGATGATTGTTATGTTTCATTTATGTATGACTCCCTTGTTGTTACTGTAAGCCTATCGCTATGCCTTGATTGCTGACCCATTGTATATATTTTGTACACACTTTTATCTACTGGGGTTACATTCTGCTGCTGTGACCGCTCTGCCCATTGATACTGATGGTTCATTTTCTTATTGTTTGTGCGCATATCTCTACTATACACATTTTCTGCTATATTGCAGAGGCACTGTATACAATATATATATATATATAATATATATATACACACTGTATATACATATACACCACTCCTCGTTCTAAACCTGTAATTTCATTCTCTTCCAGAGAAGAACTCGCTATTTCGGTTCACGGTGTATATATTAATATTTCTGGTAGAGAGCACATAGTGGGATCTCCTTCTCTCCCTGATATAATTAGGCCTCAGTGCGTTATACCTCTCTGTTACAAGCTTTCAAGTGGTGCCTTATGCCACCTTATTACACACAGTGTCTCATACCTCTCTGTTACACACAGTGTCTCATAGCACTGTGTAATATTCAGTACTTCGAACCTTCGAAATCCTCCCCGCTGTGTAACCTGTCATGGACTTAGTGCTGCCTGTTAATTACAGGTGGCTCTGCATCCGGATTTTGACAGCTAAGTTAGGTTACACAGCAGCGGGCTTCTCCCTACTGCCTGTGTAACCTAACATAGTGAAGCAAGAGCTGTCACAGCCTCTACTCTGTGTTAGAGGCGTGTGCTCTGTGCACGGCTTGGACCAATGGCAAAGCGCCATTGGTCCAAGCTGTCCAATCAAAAAAAAAGTAAAAAAACCCCACTGAGGCCATCGCTCAATGCCTCAGCAGTGACGAGCAAGTGAGGGACAGGGAGGCTCCTCCCTGTCTCCTCCCTTCCTCCTCCGCACACAACTTGGTTACCCAGCTGGGGGAAGGTCTTGGAGGCGGAGCTTGGATGGGGCAGAGCTTGGACGGAGCTTCGGCAGGCTGGGGGATGCCTCACCCAGCACAGAAGGCACGGCACGTCACTGCCATTATCTATCTATCTCTCAATCCTATTATCTATCTTTCTATCTATCTATCTATCTATCTATCTATCTATCTACTGTATCTATCCTGGTTCAGTTATCACTAGTCCCAAACTGTTCAGGGTATGATGAGACTTTAAGTGTGAGGAAAGGGAATGTAGGAAATCTAAGTGTTTGGTATTGAGCTATATACTACCTGCTCTCCTAAGATAGAAGAAAATGGGAAGTGGGTGGCTTTTAAATATAATTTGATTAATAGAGAATGCATTAACAGCTCTATAGTCTCATTATAGACAGTGGAGCGTTTGTTTTGTGCCCATGGGGTTGACAATTTTTCTATTAACCATCGCCAATGCTGTTTCAAGGTGCTAAGGCTTTTCGTCAGGGAAGTCAGGCACATTAACCAAGTGTGAATTGATATCCCAATCGAGAGATTTAGCCCTTAAAACAAATTTTTTAATGCAAAAGTTGAAGAAACTGTATAAATAACAAAGTATCAACCTTGACTGACATACAAAATGATGAAGTGCAAAACCCTGCAATGCCTGAAACCCAGATGTCCTCACTTTAGATAGAATAAATGAGTTATCTTGTATGCTGGGTGTATATACTGTCCCTCCGTTGTGTTGATGATTGTATGATTCTAGTTTGCATGATTCATTATTAATATATTAGAGACTGTTGCCTATCATAATAACGTCTTTCTATTCCATAAAGCAGCGCTAAAGTCCGCAGATACTCACCTCTGTTCCAGAAATGCAATATCTGCAAGCTCCCACACCATTGCTGATTTCTTCTCCCCAGCTTTTTCTGGATGTTGGGCCCTCCGAACATATTGATTGGCCAGTGGGGGAATGACGTAACTGATGCTCATGTGTACGGGAGTTCATTCTGGCACCAAGCATGCATGCACAGCAGGGACGTGCGGTCAGGGGAGGCAGGTGAGGCAGAGCCTCACCTAGAATTATGGAGGAAACAGTTGTCAGCTTCATGTCTGAAGCTGACAGCTTTTTCTCCATTCAGATCGGCATCTAACAGGTTACACAGCAGGGAAATCCTCCCCGCTGTGCAACCTGTCATGGACAGAGCCTCAGCAGTGAGGAGCAAGTGACGGACAGGGAGGCTCCTCCCTTCCTCCTTTACAATAGATTGGGGGCGGGGCTTCACCCAGCAGGGGAGGGACTTCGTTGGGCGCGGGCGATGCTTGGGAACGCCTCACCCGGAGCAAGAGGTACCGCACGTCACTGATGCACAGCTCAGTGAACATTCTGAAGAATTATGTAAACAGGCGGTTAACTTTGTTTTATTGCAAAAGAGACACAACATGGCATGAAATGTTTGTTTTTTTTCACTTTAGTTTCTCTTTAACGTCCACCTGAACTTTTGATTAAAACCAGCTAAATACATCCAAGCTGCATCAAAACAAAAAGTGTGTACATTCTTACAGCTGGTTTTCTTTAGAAAGCAGCCACAGCCTGAGTAGAAAATCCTGTTCCCTGCCAGCATGTTGAAGGGAAGAACTCTTGCTCTCTGTATCAAAGCAATGGTCTCTCTGGAGAAGTCCGATACCATCCACAGCTTCAGCTCTACAGACAGCAAGGAGCATGAGATTTGCTGATTGGACATCTTTACAGCTGAATCAACAGTGTAGCATTTACGACCGCTGCAGAGAGACCACTGCTTCCACACAGAGTGCAAGGTACCTTCTCTTCAGCATGCTGGCAGGGGACAGGCTTTTCTACTCAGGCTGTAGCTACATTCTTAAGAAAGCCTTAAGATAATCGGGGGTGATCCCGCGATCTTACAATAATCGGCAGGTGTATGGAAGGCGTGCAACCGTTTCTACTGTATGGTCGCACGTCTTTTGTCTTCCGAGCACGCATGAAAACCCGCCGAATATCGTAAGATTTTTGTCCGGTTAGTGGCGTGCTCGGAAGACAAATGCCGAACGGGCTGAGCGCACACTGCCCGCTCAGCATTGGAATCATCAGAAGCCCTCCCCTCAGCGGGGAGGGCATGTGATGATCGCAAGTATGATCTGCTTGTCCAAGATCGTACGAGCTTTTAATTGCCTTACACCATCGCAGGATGAAAGTCGTGTGATGGTTGTAAGGTGTATGGGCACCTTTTAGACTTTGCACACCTTTTAATGCACCTGGAATGTATTTAGCTGATTGATAGAAAGCGCTTTAATTACAACTAAAGTCTCATCATACTCTAGATCAGGGCTCAAAATTTCCACTCGCCTGCTTGCATTTGGCGGGTAAAAATAAGGTGAGGCCGAGTGGAAATTTGGGTCTCCAAGTACCAGTCCGCGGCCCACCTCCGGCCCGCGAGCCGGTACTATGTGGCCCACAGCCAGCTGACATGTCAGGCACACGGTCACAGACCGCGTACCTGACTTGCGGGAGAAGCTCCACGGTCTGGTCTGCATCTTTGTCCAATGCAGACCGCAGAGCAGCTCCTGTCAGCTCTGGCTTCCTTCGGCCGGAGCTCTGACAGTTCTGAGCTCCGGCCGAAAAAAAGGAAGGATGGATCCCTGGTTATCTGGGTGTAATTAGTGAGGACTGCTGCAGACCTCTCTAATCACTCACAGATAAACCAGGGATCGATCCTGCTCACAGCCTCCTCCCTGCAAAGACGTGAACAAGTGAGGGGGCTGAGGGGGGTGTATTATT
>NW_017306665.1:1027688-1036567 GCF_000935625.1 Nanorana parkeri
TATGTGTGTGGGGGACTTATAACGGGGGGAGTGTATTATTTTTTGTGTGCGGGGGGAATTTTATTATATTTGTGCAGGGGGGGGATGTAACGTTGTCGGGCAGTGTATTATTGTGCTTTAAGCTGGCCATACACCTTACAACCATCGCACGACTTTCGTTATGCGAGGGTTGTAAGGTCATGAAAATCTTGTACGATCTGCCCATCTTTGAAAGGCAGATCGTACTTGCTATTTGCTATCATCGCAAGCCCTCCCTGCTGAGGGGCGGGCTTCCGATGATTGCAGTGCTGAGCGGGCAGTGTGCTCTTGCACACACCGGCCCGTGCGGAATTCGTCTTCCGACCACGCCACCAACCCGCCAAAAATCGTACGATTTTCGGCAGGTTTTCCAGCGTGCTTGGAAGAAGAAAGTCGTACGACCTTTCAGTAGACGCGGTCGCACGCTGCCCATACACCTGCCAATTATCGTACGATCACGGGATCACCTGAGATAATCGTACGATAACCGGCAGGTGTATGGACACCTTTAGTGTATGTGTATATTAGGCCCCATTCACACCTACAGTATATTTCAGGTGTGATTAGAGATTCTGTGTCAGCAGGAATCCCTAATCTGCCGTTTACAAGCGGCAACTATCATAAGATAAGAATTATCATAAGATTATTTAAGAGGGTGTGTTTAGGGGCGGAGTTAAGGCCGGGGCAGGGTAAGGGTTAAGTGGGGCAATTTGTGGCTAGTGACTCTTAAGGCCTAGCTAGTAGCTCAGGACTTGAAAGCTATTTTGAGCCCTGCTCTAGATAGCTTTCTGTCTGCAATAGTGTCAGGGAATATTCAGATTGAATATGATTTATTACTGAAAGAGGATAGATAGATAGATAGATAGATAGATAGATAGATAGATAGATAGATAGATAGATAGATAGATAGATAGATTTTTTAACATTAAAGGAGTGCAACCAAAGTCAGTCTGTTCAATAACTAACTAATATAACACAATTAGAAATACAATGGTGAGTTGTTGCCTCAGTGGTCTCCAGGTGTAACCTCTCCCCCTTTTTTAGGTAATAACCTTTAGCAACAACACACAGAGAAATGGGGTTTCTTTGAGAGGTATAACACCAACGCCTGACTTGTTCGATATAAAAATTATATTTATTTTACATATAATAAAACACATGTATACATTTCATGAAATAGAATCTTAGTTCAATCTCATCCTAAATACATTAAAACAGTTGCATCCTAATTCCAAATCATTATTGTTCATACGTATTCATTTGGGAAATCCATATATCCAGTCCCTACGCGTTTCGCATATTGCTTCCTCAGGGGAGCATGGATCTGTCTAATAGGAAATTTTGAATTTTAGATTAGTTCATCTAGGTAGCGCAACATGTAAATCCATTTTGAAGTCTAAACACCGAAGAAAACCGTGCTCATGGCAGCTCCGCCGGACAGAGGGACACCCATCACCAACATCACCCCCATAACCCAAACACCTCTCACTTACCACCCAATGGAATTCCCGGATGTGAATGTTGTTCAGTTCACTTTTCAGTAATCATAATGTTATGGCTGATCTATCTATCTATCTATCTATCTATCTATCTATCTATCTATCTATCTGTCTGTCTGTCTGTCGGTGAATAAATAAACACAATATTGCTGTGCATTCCTTTTCTCTATCTGAATGGTAAACCGTCAATGAATTGATATATTGGGTGGACTGACTCTTTAAATTAACTAATATTTTGAGTAGGAAACAGATGGAATGCACTGAATGTTCCACAGTTCCTGTTAGACTTCGTCATAGTTTTTTTTTCTAGACTAAAACCATTACTGCAATTTGCATAAACCCTAATTTCCTTATCCAGGCAAATCATATTCTTTATTATTTGTTTTTCCGTAAAATGGAGGACTTGCTGCTTTGGCTCTTTAGCTGCATGAAAAGAGATGAATAGACTCTCACAACAGAGTCAACATACAACTCATTGTTCATCATTGAAAACAAACACTTGTTATGACACATGTACTGTAAGTGGTTTATGTGTAACCCCGAGAAAAAACTTTCCAAATGGGGAAACCATTCACTAACTATCCTGTTAAAATTAAACTTCTACATATTTCAGGATATATGTTTTCTCTTCACAGGCTGATGAATACTGTGGTCATCATACTTCCTCAAAACTTGTGTGTGTAAAATCTTCGAACTTCTCATATTTGCTCCCTTTTGTTCTGTTAAATACAGCGTTGAACACATTTTTTTATATTTATTTGATAAGTTGAAAAAAATACCTGTTGGGTATTTTTCAGAAATCTAGTGAGCTGTGATGAGCTGGTGTCTGGATTTGGGTCGCTTGGCCATTTGCTGAACCCACACAGAAATCTGGATTTGGGCAACATTCAAATGAGCTGAACCTAGCCAGTGTATTATCAACTAATGACTCTCAATCCACACAACAGGACGCCAGTGACTGGGCCGCACAGTCACTGCGGGGGTGCACCATTGAAGGGTTGACACCAAAATGACTAAGAGTCCGACAGTTGCACGAGAGGGGAGGGGACCCACAGGCATGCCTTATCCTGCCGGGAGACTGTTCCCTCCTCTCTCTGCTGGCGTTCATCACTAAGATGGGCGCTGGCAGGTAACAGCACGTGACGTCATCACGCACGTGAACAATGACATTCCGCGTCCACGATTAAGTCCTGAGCATGCGCAATGGCGTCACTAGGGGGGTCACCCGGTACCCGCTCTGGGTGACACCCTGCCTCGGGACGCCCCTGATTTTGAGCATAGCTTTTAGCCCAGAGTTCTCTCTGTTAACTATAGGACACCCCCACTATGTAATGGAGAAGGGGGATGTGTTCTTCAGTCCCAACACACTTATCTTAGGGTGACAATGCTGCTCCTCCATAGATACAGTGAGTAAGAGTTGTCATGCTGTGTTACTGGCAGGACCACCAGGTAAAAAAAATACATGAAAATAAAAAGCCAAAAGAATGAAAACTAATGCAGCCACCATACCTAAGCACTGGTAAGCTGAAATCCTATGCTCCTCAGCACCATCTAGCTGCTGGGCAGAAGGTTTATACAACAGTTCCATGTGTTACAGTTGCATGGAGTAAAACATGCATTTTACCATGCATTACTGCAATGCATAGATGTCAATCCAGAACTAAAGTAGACCTAAACACTGCTCAGCCCCCGTGAGTGATCCACAAAATGCAGGGCCGGTGCAAGGATTTTTGCCAACTCAGGCGAAGGTGCATTTTGCCGCCACCCCCCCCCCCGCCACAAACCCCTGTAAGTCGCGGCAGCGGCGGCTCTGCGGGCGTGTGTCCGGCATGTGTGGTGAGCGTGGCGTCACTCGTGTATGGAGCTGCAAACAGGCGGCCGTGAGAGGCGAGCGCGAAATTAAAATTTTTGACGACAAATCGAGTTGAAAGATGACTGAAGTCTGCCATGTGAGCCTACATGGTGCCCACATGGTGTCCTGCAGCAGCATTGGGGTAGAATCATGTTCCTCCAGTGACCTCCAAAGATTGGTCAAAAGTTGTCCCAAATCCTCAGAAATTGTGCCTTTTGCTGAAGGTTGAAGGTCATCCTATAGTCAAAAATGTAATAGTGCTCTACAGGTAAAAGAGGACTGAAGCCTGCCATGTAAGCCAATGCTGTGCCTGTGTCCTGCAGGAGCATTAGACTGGGACGTGATCCTCCAGAGACCTCCACAGACTGCTGAAAAGCTGTCCCCAATCACCAATAAATTGTGCCTTTTGCTGAAGTCTGAATGTCATCCTGTTGTCAAAGGTGTAACGTTGCTTTAGAGTTGAAAGATGACCGAAGTCTGTCATGTGAGTCTAGAATTGAGTACTTGTATCCTGCAGGAGCATGGCGCTAAAATTGTGTTCCTCCAGAGACCTCTATAGATTATGGAAGTAATTAAGAGACTTTGGTGATTAGGATTGTTAAACTGACTAAACTAAACTTTATGCTCCTGCAGCCCTCGCTCCAGTCCTTCACATGCGGCTGAGCGGCCAGGGGAACCAGGGGCGGGGCCACCTACGTCACTCACTGACGTAGCCAAGGAAGGACGAGACACTCAGTGAGACTGTCACTGAGTCTGAGACTGCACAACAGGTCAGCACCGCTGCGGCCGGCGGCCGGGGACTCGTCCTTCAGATGCCCCCCTCCCGCAGCGGCAGCCCACACACTCTGTCTCTGGTCTCGATCAGGCGACTGTCACTTTTCCGCCCTGTTCCCTGGCGCCGTAAGGCAAGTGCCCATCTTGCCTTGCGCTAGCGCCGGCCCTGACAAAATGTCCTTACTGACCTGGTGATCACATGACATTGTTGATGAACAATAGTGAGCACATGGCTTTTGTTGATCAACAAAGCCATCAGAGACAGGATATGACTTGGCTTCGTTGAGCAACACTATCAGGTCTCACAGCTGCAGGGAGTGGTTGCTTTTCAGTTGAACATTTCTTAAATCTACTCTAGGCAACCTAAAAAAGAAAAAAAAAAGTATTTTCTACCACTAGGACTGTACAGAAATAGAAAACACCTTACTGCTTCTTTGTTCATAATACCGTATATACTCGAGTATAAGCCGAGTTTTTCAGCCCAACATAACCATTTAAACTCCTTCTGCTGGATTCTGCATGTATTGGCCCATCACCGTGATTTGCAGCTTCCCTGATTAATAGGTTGATATAGGAGACAAAAGGGAGGGGGAGGGGGGGAACAAGTATGAATGGATGAATGTGAGATATACATAATAGATCACTTTTGGATTCAATATCATAACCAAGACTTCAATGAGAAATGGCTTTGTCATTGTCAACCAAAAAATCTCACGCGTCCATCTAGAATTTCTGTCATCAGAGAAGATTTGTGATAAGCTTCAGGCCTCCAGCGACAAGATATAAAGAACACTACCACTTATTTTAATTTCTGTCACAGACTCGAACAATGTTAAATATTTGATGGTATGTAATGGAGTAAAGAGATCATGTAGATGACACCCCTTGCGTAACAGGCTGAGCTCATGCACTGTAGAGTGAGTTCTGTGTACTCTTGGGTACAAGCGCCGTCTTGCCATGTTCATACTAAACAGAACAGGTTTGCTTACAGGTGTCAGATGCCAGCCAAATCATTTTTTTTATCTAAAGCTACACTCCAGCCGACAGAAAAATACACTATTGAAATGTGAAACTACCATAGGATTTGTAATTCTGTTTAGCCTCTTTCGTGGCTGGAGATCCAGAACGCTGCTATGGCACAGGACACAGAGGTCCAGATCTCCAGTGGTCTAGTTCTCCAGTGGTCCAGATTTCCAGTGGTCTGAATCTACAGATGTCCGGATCTCCAGCGCTCTGACACTTCCCCTGTACAGTGCTCCAATCAACAATGCTGCCCAGTAAAGGTGCCCATACACCTTACAATTATCTGCAGATTTTCTGTGGTCAGATGGAAAAAGTGCAACAGATTGGCCCAGGTGGAGATTACTCCATCCACACAGTTAAGTGTAGATGGAGGAATCTGTTGCACCTTTTCCATCTGACCATAGCAAATCTGCAGATAATTGTAAGGTGTATGGCCAGCTTAAGAGTGAAGGTTGCTAATTGGAAGACTGTGCAGGACCGCTGGAGGTCCAAACGGCTGCCCTCTATGTGACAGATGTGGTTTGGATCCATAGCGTGCTGTAGCCACAGCTAGATAAAGTAGCGAAACTCCTTTAACACATAAAAAAAACACATATACTTTACTTGTTATGCAGCCTGACTGCATAACAGCAATAAAAGGCATGGCATCAAAAGGCCTTTAATATTTTTATGCTAACGGCATACATAGAGGGCATCCAGACATAACTTGCACCTTGGAGCCCTGAAACTGGGGTACTCTATTAAGAAAATACCGACCTTGTTTTCTAAACCTGGAGCTCTGACACCGCCACTACCACCACCCCTAGTGCTTTTCAATTGGTCAGTGGAGTGGGTTATCCATTGCAATACAGTTCCTAAAGCTGGCCACACACCTTACAATTATCTGCAGATTTTCTGTGGTCAGATGGAAAAGGTGCAACAGATTCCTCCATCTACACTAAACTGTGTGGATGGAGTAATCTCCACCTGGGCCAATCTGTTGCACTTTTTCCATCTGACAGAAAATCTGCAGATAATTGTAAGGTGTGTGGGCACCTTAAGGCAGGGGTGGGCAACTCCGGCACTCCAGTTATGCTTTAACTACAAATCCCAAAAGCCTCTGGGAGTCATGACTGTAACTGTCAGTCTTGCAATGCGTCATGGGACTCAAAGGACCACAACAGCTCGAGGGCCGAAGTTGCCCACCCCTGTCCTAAGGTTTGTGGGACCCTGAGGTTCTCCTCTAGGGTGTTTGAATCTACCTACATGCACACCATTTAGGCAGCCATGATAGTAGATTTAAAGTGGTACATTTTCGATTCTGAAATATTCCTAAAAGGGATGAATTTATCTCCAAGCGTTTATCATAAAAAAAACAAAAAACAATACTGACAAGCTTTTAATGCATGTTTTGTGGCCCTTTAATAAATATGTGCGAAAGAGTTACTGTATCAAGAAATTGAAATACAGGGAATTTGTTTCTTCTCGTCGTCAGCTGTGTCTGTGGGTGGGATCCTGCTGGCTCCTTCAATAGACTTTCAAGACAGATTTTCCTGCTTGTGTGGAAAACATTGCTTTCCTGACAGAAGCCAGCTTGTCTACATTATCTCCATTGCAGGAAACTTGTAGCTATTTCATGGTCATCGAGGAGCATATGACCAGGAGACAAAGGACAAGACTGGACACAATGTTACCTCTCGGCTATACCCAGGGGAGAGAAGAGATCCCACATTAAACCTCTGCCAATCCAGGCAGGCTTTGTATTCATTAATAGAATACATCGCTCACCATGATTGGCTCAGCGCGGTATACTGTATGTAGCCGAAGCTACCGTACATACAGTATCACCTAGTATTTAATCACCACTGCAGTTTTTATTTTTTACTATAACTAGGAAAAATTACTGAAAATTTTGAAAAAAAAATACATTATGTTAGGAAACATTTATTTATTTATTGCCCAGTTTTTTGGTAAAATATAAAAAAGACCGGGTCACGTCGGGTAAATAGAAAATAACGTCACCAGCACTTTGACGTTATTTTCTATCTCATCTTTTCACGGTGCCATCCGTGACCACTACAAGCACCCACCCGTCCATACGGGTCTTTTTGACTCCGGTAAGGAGTGCAGCGAGATCTTTTGATTTCTGAATCACTTCGGGTAAATAGACACCAAACATGTCATGCTTTAAAATTGCACCCGCGAAATCGCAGAAAACTGCATACCCAAAATTGGCCGTAGGCGACGCTTTAACCAGTTGACATCCGCGGTGTTAAACCCCCTTCCCATCCAGGCCATTTTTCAGTATTCAGCGCTGCGGTACTTTGACTGACATTTATTCCGTCATGCAGCGCTGTACTGAAATGAATTTTATACCCTTTTTTGGGGCACATAGAGCTTTCTTTTGGTGGTATTTATTCACCACTGGGGTTTTTATTTTTTTATATATTAAGGAAAAATTACAGATTTTTTAAAAAAACAAACAGTTTCCCCTATATTAAATTCTAAAACATTAATATGTAACATGTGCGGCGTATTGGGCGCTATCGTCGGTTTTTGCATGCGTGTGTGTATGGGTGGGGACTTTAAACATTTTTTTTGTTTTTTTATTCTTTTTTATGTGTAACTTTAAAAAAAATTGGGGGGGAAACGGTAATTTTTTTTTCCTATTTTTTTTTCCCACTAATCTTTATTGCTATCACATACAGGGGCTAATAAAACTCCCCTATGTGATAGCAAAATATGTGACAGGTCCTCTTTATGGAGACATCAGGGGTCACCAAGACCCATGATGTCTTAATAAAGACACCGATCGTTACCCCATACAAGCGATCCGCCGGCTCTATAGCCGGCGGCTTGCTTGTTAACAGGCATCGCTGCCTGTTTTTAAATATCGGGCATTTCCCGGCGTCTGAGCGGACGTCTAAAGACGCCCGTTCAGATCTAGAGAGTTCCCGGCCGGCCGTTTTTTTTCAACGGCCGGCCAGGAGGTAGTTAAACAGGCTCTCATATGACTCTGAACGTTTGCTTAAAATCTTTGCAATGTGTAGTTTTAAGTAAATGGAAATGTAATTCTAAAGCGCAAATTCCAAAATACAGCAAATGAGTAGCTATTTGCAATTGCTTCTGGATGTATGGCTTTGTAGAACAGTTAAAGGAGAACTATGAGGTGAGTGATTGTCACTCACCTTCATAGTTCGAGCCGACATGTGACAATTAAACTGTCACAAGTCGGCTCTATAGATCGGGCAGTGAGCGAATCCATACTGTCGCTTGCCGATCCTTTCCCAGCAGGGATTCCCCCCCCTCCCCGATCTTCTAGCTCTGAGTAGAGGAACGGACGGGGGAGGGTACAGCTGGCTCTGACTCTAGATAGGCAGAGCCCACTGTCACTCACACAGCTGGGTGGTTCTCGAAAACATTGTTGGGATCAGTCCCAGCTGCAGCGCTCTCAGTATATAGCGAGTTGTAGCTTGCTATATACTGAGCTTTGGGTCACGATAGTATTTGTCTTCCTGTGGCAAAGAGAATTATGGGATAAAAAGGTTACCCCATAGTTCTCTTTAACGATTGTTGTCAGATTTCATCCAGTAATAACCCCAAAGGGGTTTACTGCAATCATGGCTAAATCCACCTTTAATACCACGTACTATCCATATTAAGGGTGGGACATGGGACATGGTGCCATTCTGCAGCCCCTAACCTCAAAACACCCCTTCACTTACCTAAACCAT
>NW_017306665.1:1036621-1046920 GCF_000935625.1 Nanorana parkeri
GGCTCTGCCCGCACAGGCACGTCATTCATAAACCCATCCAGCACACAACGGAAGGCGCTGCAGTTTTAAAGTGTATGTACACCCGAACAATTAACTTCACTTTGCTCCTTTAAGGTTGGTTAAATATACAATTTAAAGTGTTTTGTTATATCTGTTCAAGAAATACCTGTGGATCCAGCCAGGAATCAGCAAGCCGACAACTTTCTGTACACCAAGTTGCCTTGATTTATTTGTTACAGATATGCCATGACCTGGTTGAATGAGAACCTTCACAGACAATGGCAGCCTACATAATCCCCTCAGGATGGGTGTACTTTAAGCCGGTAGAAGGCCGTAGGGAGCCCTCGGGGGGGCCTCCAGCTGAGTGCCGACTTTGAAATGGAAATCTTTTCTTCTTGGTTATCGCAACACACCGCTAATGTCTGAGAACGAGGCACAAATAAAATAAAGAATGACACAAACACAGGATATTGCATTGATTTACTTTATAAATTGCAAAATGTAATTACATTTTCTGAAGTTTTCAAAAATATCTGTAAGAAAATATTTATATATTTTTTTTTTAAATAGAGAAAACAATGTGATTTTTACAAAAAACTTCAATATGAATATCTACATAGATCACCCGGTTGGGGAACTACAATGAGGAGGAGTAGGAGGAGGAAGAAGAGGAGATACTGGGTCTTATTTACTAAAGTCGCTGAAGGATGAAGTGTTTTTGTTGCCTACAGCAACCAGATTCTCTCTTACTTTTTCCAGTGTGGCATGTGAGAAACTAAGGGAAGAATTTGGTTGTTCTCAAAAGGCCAATGCTCCTTTTCCTTTTCAATAGGAGGGCCAACAGCAATAAAAAGAGGAATACCTAGTTATCAACAGAAGCTTGTGTACCAAGGCAGGTTGTGTTGCCGTGACAATATACAAATAAAAACTGCTTTCATTGGATATGCAGAAAAAATTATTTGGTCATCTTGTAGTCCCAGGCTGTAGCCAACCATTGCCCAAGCTAGCACAATGTACAAGGCCCTGCTTCTCATCTCAGGCTGTAATGCAGTGGTTGTCGGGTTACAAGGTTTGGAGTGCCCCATCTGCAGTCCCTGACACACCCAAAGGGCCACACATGATGTTCAGCACGTGTAAAGCTACATAAAAGACGGTCAGAGATAGAATTATTATTAGGAGTAGCCAGACAATACGGACATGCTACGAGTGTGGTTGGAGGCCAGCTCTAACAGACAGTAAGAGACTGGGAACATGAGACTGCTAGAGATCACTGCCATTACATCCCCTTTACAAAGTCAGCTGACTGCTGGGGTTGCATGGCAAGCACCAAAAGGGCTGCAGGGGGGTCACCAGGACTGCAAGGAGTTGCACTGTAAAAGACAAAAAAATGCCACGGAAATTGCACTGCCATGCAATTTGCTTATACTTAGCCCTCGTTCACACCTGAACGTTTTGTAGCGCGTTCTACGCTCGAAGAACCCTCTACAAAACGCTCAAAAATATAAATCCCATTGTATTCAATGGTCACGTTCCCACCTTGGCGTATTTCCGCCCGTCCATAACGCCCACGCCTGAAAAGGTACAGGTACTACTTTGGGCCGTTTTGTTGCGCGTTTCCATTGGGATATAGCCAAGTAGCCTTTGGGAACGCGCGACAGACGTGCATATTCAATACGCCTAGGTGTGAACGAGACCTTACGTGGGACGATGTGGGCAGAATGCCAAAACCATACCCGTTAAAATGTGCAAAGAAGGGGACACAGGAAAGGAGGCCTAAAAAATTGTAACAAAAGCCACCCTATAGAAATAATTGTACAATTCTGCTGCAGAGCCTCCCGGTGCTGTAGTTCCTTCCACCTGACCCTACCTCACTCCAGGAAGCACTAGTGATGTAGGGGCCAGTGGATGGAACCACAGCACACAGCAGGGTGGGGGTCAGGCATCTCATTCACCCAGTAGTCTGTTGAATACAGTAGATTATTCTGCAGCAGCTCTTGAATAGGATTGAACTTGGATTTGGGTAGGCCATGAGTTCGACCCCAACCCAGGTTAGCCAAACAATTCAGCCAGTTCACCCACCCGCTGAAACGTCATCTGTGTCTTAGCAACCAATGATGCTGTGGGGGTCTGTGGTTGACTGGTTGCTGAGACACATAGCCTCCTTCATTGCTAGGATGGAGGTGGGCACACCAAGACCACCTATGATGATGTGGGGCTACCAGCGTCCTAGCAACTAATGCTGTGCAGCCCCGCCAATAGGATTCTGGCAACCTATGATTCTGTGTGGGTGACACAGCATCGTTCCTTGCTAGGACACAGGAGACCTTGGGTTTGGTTTACCAACCCCCGATTTTCTGGTTCTGGTCCAAGCGAACCAAACCCAGGCCAGTCCGCTCATTAATACTCTTGAAACAGAGTGAGGCTTGGGGCAGCTCAAAAGGGCATTAACAATTTTCTTTAAAGGGTGACTAGCAACAGGTTTGTTTTAAAGCGTATGTAAAGAAAAAACTTTTTTTGTCTGTTAGGGACAAAGGGGAAAAGGTTTAGACCAAAGGTAGGCAACCTCCAGTTGTGGTATAACTACAAATTATGAATCATGGGAATGGTAGATGCATGACAGATACAGCGCCGAGGTTGCCTAGCTCTGGTTTAGACGCTCTGGCAAATTGACATTGCTGTCTGCGTCCCCGTTGGGGACATTTCCCTCTTTATTTGTACTGGTGACCAATGTTACCAAGACAAGAAGTAAATAGAAATGCTAACTTTAAGAGGCTAGGGATAATCTTTCAATGACGACAAAATGTTCCGGTTTCTTCTCATTTTCTGTTCCGCTTCCAAGACAGGAAGTGAAAGGAAATCTCTCAGGCAGCAAAAAACAATAGCACGATGGGGGTTTTAACCCGTCCCTACTCTATCCAAATCTAGAAATAGATTTTGGCTTTACATACACTTTTAAAGGAACAGTTAGCAATATACTTATGTGACCTTGCAGAGGTACTGGGCAGGAAGTAAGCTGTGGATTGCAACAGATCTATATTTATAGATCTACTCCACAGTATGGAAGACATGCATTTTTTTTTCACATCAGAAATTTCCAGTTACGATCTGTTCTGGAGCAAAAGCATCACCAAAACACATTAGCGTTTAATTAAAGTCACAAGGAGAGCAGTCGGCTCCGTCATCAATCTTTCTGATGTGCAATTACGTTCTAAGGAACATCGGAAATGTCGCCAAAACAAGGCTCGGGATGGGACAATAAGGGAGGGGTATTATTTTAATCCTGTAAACTGTCAACAGATGAAGATAAACTTCAGAAGACATCAAAAGTGGAACTCTGGGCAAAATTAAAAAGAAAAACCGGCACAGTATGCTACTGGAATGAACACAGCAGGATCCTCACCCCCGTCACAGTTTCATTATCTATTGATCCCGCCAGTTATGTTATTTTTCAACTTCCTTTGCCAGGCCAAGCTGGCCAGCCGAAGTGGCAGATAGAGGGTTGGGGCAAACCATTTAACAATGACAGGGGTGCTGACAATGATCAGCTTTTATTCATTGATATAAAACCTTTATTCCCAAAAGAAAAATCTGTATCTGCCTAAAAAAAGTGTTAGATGAAGTTCAGATTTAATTTGTTAGTAATTTAAGTATCAAAATCTATTAGTTCATCTAACACTTCCATCGCCACAAGTCGACAGTGCTGATGTCCAAGGGTGGCTATGCTGCTTCTCCATAGATAAAATGGACGAGTGAGTGTAGCCACCCTAAGACAGGAATGTGCGTTATTGGCTGGTGTTCTGTTGAGAGCCAGTTCATCTAAATCTCCAATTACGTCACACCCGGTAATTTGCCAGCAGGAGATTTCGACTAGTTGGCGTTAGTGTGCATGCCCGACAGCATAACACTAAACCAGGAGGATATCTATAGCACAGCATAGTGCATTATCAACTCACTTGTCCAGTTCTCCAACACCTGTGAGTGCATATGCGCACTGACAGTTGTTGGAGAACTGGACGCGCATTGTGAACATTGTAAAAATGTGGCTGTACAGAGCTCCTCCAGTCTTTCTGTTCTGCAGTCGCATGTGCAGTAACACCAATTCGTCCGAATCTCCTGCTGGCAAGTTACCGGACGTGACTTAAAGGAGAACTATGGGGTCAGTGTTTTTCCCCATAGTTATCCTTGGGGTAACGGGAGGACACAAACTAGCGTCCTCCCGTCACCCTAAGCTCAGTATACCGCGAGCTACAGCTCGCGGTATACTGAGACGCCGCACCTGGAGCGGATCCCGACTTAGATGACGGGATCCGCCCAGCTGCGTGAGTGACAGCTGGCTCTGCCTATCTAGAGGCAGACCCAGCTGTACCCGCCCCCTCCCCCGTCCGTTCCGCCAGTCAGCGCTGGCAGATCGGAGCGGGGAGAGGGGAATCCAGCCCCTCCCCCTGTCACGGCAGAGAGCCGTGACAGGATCGAGAGGTGAGGGAACCCGGTATGTTTTCCCTCACCTCCCGATCTACTGAGCCGACCTGTGACAGTCTCATTGTCACAGGTCGGCTTAGAACTATGACGTGAGTGGAAATCACTCATGTCATAGTTCTCCTTTAATTAGAGATTTGGATGAGATGGCTCTTTCACTTTCAATACATTTTTATTACAATTTTCAAACAAAGAAACAAAACAAGCTGCTCACAAAGGGGCCGGGGACAGGTTATAACACATCCAAGAATGAAGGACTTAAAAGGTACAGTGACCCATAAAATGTAGAAATCTTGCCAAAGAAAAATAAGAGAGAGAGATAAAATAATCCAGGGTCTCAAAGATCCCTAACACACATTGAAGTAGCTCCAAAATGAGTGTCGTCAAGGATTGCAGAAACTGGAGGGATCCACATTTGGAAGAGCGTATGAGATCCAGGGGTCCCAAACCTTAAGAAACCGAGCACGAGTGTCACGAAGGAGAACATCGTGTTCATGCGGAGCTTCACTGCAGGAAACGGAACCCTGGGTGTCCTCCACGCTCTTGCAATGGGAATGAATTGGCTCTTTTGACAGAACACTGGAAAGGAAAAAAAACCTAAAAAGAAAACAAATGCCGCCACAACTAAGGACAGGTACGCTGCAATAGATTAAATTTTTTGGGTTTAGATACCCTTTAAAGTTTATTTCCATTTTTGCAGTCAAATTTAAGAAATAGCCTCATTATGCTTGTTATGTGTTCCCATTCATACATCATACCTAAAAATATATTTTTTCGGGTTTATACATAGGACTCTATAGACCGTTTCTATTGCTTAGGATAGATGGGAACATGCAGATAAATGGACCAGGAGAGTGAAAGACGGTGTGCACGTCTAGTATAATACTAGATACTGATAATGAGGTCTGCCAGTGCAGCACAGACAGGGTTGATTATGGTAAATATTGACTCCCCAGCCTCCTCCTTAGCATTACATGCAAACATTTTCCTGTATGTAAAAAAGTAAGTTAAAAAAGGTAAGCAGCACATTTAAAATATTTTTTTTAAAGCTATGATATGTGACCGGGAACATTTAACAAATACAAAGTAGGTGTGGCTGCGAAAGTGGAAATGCACCCACAAGTCTAATGGTAGACATGACAGGGACCAGCTCATGTCCACGCTAAGCATTTTCTTCCAACACAGCTGAACATATACTTATGGCTTAGGCTGCTCTGTTCACATCTCTGCGCTGCAGTGTGCATTGTGTTTAGCCAGCACATTGGGCTGCAATTAAGAAACAATGGTGCCAAAGCGCAGTGTAACCTGCCATCTTGTGCAATGCAGGATCGCACGTGCTACCGCATCACAGAGATGTGAATGGAGCCGTAATGTGAACCTATCGCAGGGGGCTGCATTTGCTGACCTCCACCTGGAAATATGAATTACCTGGCACCCTCTAGAGATGTCAACCCAGGCAGAGGGTTAGCAGTAATCAAGCAGTGATGCTGTGACAAAAGTGGGTGTGGCTAATTTGCATGAGGGGTGTGGCTAATTTGTGTGAGGGGTGTGGCTAATTTGCATGAGGGTTGTGGCTAATTTGCATGAGGGGTGTGGCTAATTTTGCTTAGCAATTATGTATTTAATGCCAGTATCTAAATAGCCCTGACAATTTACGCACCCCTTTACATTGTCAATATTCACTTCAGTCCCTGCCCTCGAGTAGCTTACAATTTAACGTTCCTATCACACATACAGGGCCAGTTTAGAGAGGAGCCAATAAACCATCCAGCATGTCTTTGGAGTGTGGGAGGAAACCGGAGTACCCAGAGGAAACCCATGCAAGCTCAGGAAGAACATGCACACTCCTCGCAGATAGTGTCCTGGCTGGGATTTGAACCTGGGACCCCCAGTGCTGCAAGGCAGAAGTGCTAACCACAAAGCCGCTGTGCATGGCACTGATTTTTCCATCTACATCTAGCGTAGAATAAAATGTTACCAACACGATATCTTTAATTTTATAATGATTGGAACACAATATCGGCTTGCCTGTGAGCTCAGTTTAGATAGCAGGTAATGTGCTGTCCCTAGCACACATCCAGCTCATAGCCAAGTCAATGTCACTTTTATATATAGTAATAGTAAATAAAGATTATATAAGTTTGTAAACAAAAAAAAAATTGCAAGCAGGAAGACTTATTGCAGCATAGAATTTGTAGGTCTTTGCAATGAAAGCAGCTTACCCACCAACTAGCAAGTTTCCAGTCTCGGCATTCCTTGCTGCCAGAATGAATTAACTACCACGTGCCTGCAAAGGAATTATGTTCTCCCAGGCTAGCCAATTAGGATAGCTGAAGCTGCTGAACCCGGAAGAAAAGCAGGCAACGACAGAAGCACCAAAGAAGAAATAGCGCAGACGTTGCATTGCTGGAGTGGAGGTGACTGAAGCAGACTTATGTTCCACTTTTGCAGCCAAATTGGGACAACACCTACTTTATATTTGTTACGTGTTCCCATTCACATAGCGCAATGTTTAATAATTGCTGCTTACTGGCTCTTACTTGAAATCGCCAAATTTTTAAGTTTTCCCATTCACAGTCATTTCAAGGAGCGGGCTGCAAAGTTAATGTTTACCACAATGAACCCTGACTGTACTGTGCTGGTAGATCTCCATCAGTTGTAAACAAGATATGAACACTTGTCTGTCCTAACAAAGGGTTGATGATCTAGAATAGAGCTGCAGCTAACGATTATTTTCAAAATCGATTAGTTAGCCGATTATTAAGTTCGATTAATCGGTTAATCGGATAAACAATAAAAAAAAATTAAAAATGGCTCCAGTGATGGGACTACTAGTTTGTATTGAGATTGTAGTCCATCACAGGAGCAAGCTTGGAGCGGTGGAAAAAAATTGTGTGGTGTGCAATAAAGCATTGTAATGTTAGAGAGATGAAGCGCAGTGTTTACCTAGTCTTTATCTTGAGGACAGACCTACTCATGAATTATTCGGAGTAGCATGTAATCTGACCATAGGCCTGCCCTGAAGAAACATCAAAAAAAGGTAAGAAAAATAACTTTTTAGATTCTTTTAGGTGTGTTGTGTGAATGGGAACACATAACAAAACATATAGGAGGATATAGATAGATTTCTCTGTGACTAAGCCCATTACTAGACGAAACACGTCCGAGTGAGGAGGATCCACGGTGGGACGATATGTACCTGCGTGCTACAACACATTTTTCAGCAGAGTTTGCAGTGTGTGACCCGACTTTTTGGGAGTACCTGCTGATGCTGGAGCAAAACAGGTTGTACTCGATGGACTTGTGTCTTTTTTTTGTAACCTGACAAACTATGTAACCATGCAAAACGGGCTCGGCCGTCCCGCGTGCACCGGCCACTTCCAGCACCCGCCACTCCCCCGGGCCCGTGTGCACCCGCCACTCTCCCGGGCCCGCTTGCACCCGCCACTCCCCCGGGCCCGCGTGCACCCCCCTGTGCTGCTGTGAAGGATTGGTGACATTGAGCTATTGCACTTTCCCTAAATAAAAACACGGCAGCCGGCTATGGAGACATCCTCATGGGATAAAGGGTGGAAGGTAGGTAACAGTCAGTTTCAAAAGGCAGGAAGTCAAGCTCTAAGTAACACAAAGTGGAACCAGTATCAGAGAGGCACACAGATGAGGGTTTTCTGTGTTACGGTAATAGCAGACACTTTATAGTTAGTGCTGTTATGCAAGACATAACTACATGATGAACATATGGACTTAAAGTGACATTAAAGCCAAAAATGTTTTCCCCTCCCCCCCATGTAAATGTTAGCACTTTCCTCAAATGATGTCTCTTATTCTGATCTTCCTCTTCTTTCCCCATGTTTTCATGTGTCCCTCCACGGTGTGATGTCACTCCGATCCAGCGCTGACTGCTCTGTCTCTCCGATCCAGCGGTGTCTGCAGGCGGGTGCACGCGTCCATAGACTTACCTTGCGTCTCTGTTCGTCTCCCGGCCGAGAATCGGAACTGCGCATGCGCCCACACCAAGATCCTTTGCGGCCGTACGATCACTTCCTGATTCTCGGCGTGGGATCGAGCAGCGATAACGAGGTAAGTTTAAAACCAGTTCAAGCGGGTTTTTTTTTTTTTTTAAACTTCTTGCCTATATCTTCTGTTTGCTGGCAGTAGATATAGGCAAAAAAAACAGAGGGTTTAGAACCCCTTTAAGTGCTGAAGCCAAAGCTTTTTTTTCCCTAGTTTTAGATACAGTAAGGGAGGGTTATAACCCATCAGCTACTTTTTGCCATCTGTGTGCCATTGGGGAAATTTCCTTCACGTTCGGGCCCTCGAAATTCCTGGTGGTCATCAGGGTCCCTATTAGAAAATGTGTCTTCCAATTCATCTGATTCTGTTCAGACGACAACCCAAAATTTGGGATTTTCTTTCAGTGATAACAGTCACCAGGTCACAGAGAGAACGAATTTCCCTAACGGGGACACAGATAGCGATACAAAAATGACAGGTCTTCTAATACCTCTCCTCCACTCCATGCAAAACTAACAGGGTTATTCACAAAAGGGTGAAGAGTTTGGAGAAGGCAGGAGAAGGGAACAATCTAGGACAACATAGCTGAGCTGGCAAGTGAGCTGAATTGGAGAATATTTCCAAATCAGCTATGTTGTCCTAGATTGTTCCCTTCTCCTGCCTTCTCCAAACCCTTCACCCTTTTGTGAATAACCCTGTAAGAGTTTTGACTTCAGTTGCATTACACTAAAATAATTCTGCCACAGATCCCAGATCGTGATACAATAAAAGTATTAAATAGTGGAAGAAGCACTATAATTATAAAAAAAAAAAAAAAAAGGTATCTGAACTCCTACTGGGATCCAGCCAGAATGGTTGATCGCATGATCTATGCCTATGTAAGGGTATGAGTTGGCCAATCAGCCGTTCAAACTGAGGACTGTTCACCCAGCATGGGACCACGTGGTATTATCATGCAATTGGACTGGGACTGCTACACAGGGATTGGTGATAATTTGGAGTACAGCTTTAAAATTGCCTCATTTGTTGCCAAGTCTTTGTCACATCGGAAAATGAATATTTCCGTATCAGATGCATCGCTGGAGATTATGGCTCTACAGAAGAAACCTGCAAAAAGCCGCCTCGATGTTTTGCAAGAATTGAAACTCATTGAAACTAATTTCTAGCTAGATTTTATCCGTCAGGTGAAAGCCACAAACAGGAAACCAACAATCGTCTGCTAAGTTTTGGTGCCATGTTTAAGTCTATCGAGTCACAAAAATGATCCTATTTAAAGTGAATCTTAGCAACCTATCAGGCTTCATCTCCTGTCATCAGAAAGCAGCAGGGCTGGACAAATCCCAGGAGCCAGGTCGCCAATGCTCCTTAATTGCTTCAGGGCCTGAAGCGGTTATACCGAGATCACAGCTGCTGCAGCAGCCTTGATCTTGGTATAATTTCTGTCACATACAAGCACTTGGGCGGCTATAGAGCCACCCGATCACTTGTATGGGGCGGAAAGTATGCGCTCTGCCCCATTGCTGGCTATCCCCCGTGTGGTCCCAGGACCGGTACGGCGGGTCTGTGTAGCTCAAAGTATTTCCAGTGTCCAGATTTTAACTTTGTAGCAAGTCACAAGGTGAGAAACTACAGTAGGGGTTGATCTGTGTCAGACATTTGTGAACATAGTCATTTAGGTCATGTGAAGTTCTTGGCTGTGTCATCTTTGAGTCGGCATCTTGGGCCATGTAGTAGACGCTGACCCTGGATGGTGCCTGAGCAGAAGCATCAGAACAGCAAATAAGGGGAACATGTCTTTGATGGGGGGGG
>NW_017306665.1:1046954-1050750 GCF_000935625.1 Nanorana parkeri
CCCCTGCCAGCATTCTGTCCCAATAGAAGTCTGCCTTGAGTTGGCCTTGGATGTTCCCTACTGATTCGAATGGAATATGAATTTTAATGACAGGTTCACTCTGATGAAGGATTTGTTATGTAAGGAACAATTGTTATAGCTGCCAGTTTCTGCAAACATCTAGAAGATTGCTAACCCTGTTCTGCAGAAAACCACAACATCCAATATTTGCAACCACAACATGTGCAAACCTATACAAATTCTATCTGACACACCATTCTCTCTCTGACTGCTATGGGTTCCGGCAACTTACACCTTATAAAGCAGATCTCTGGGGGAAAGCACCCCAAAAACTCCCCTTGCAGTGGGGGTGTAATACCGGGTCTGATCACATGACTATATCTGAAGCCTTTCCCACTTCAGGTAGTTTTTTTTAATGAACTCCCTAGGTTGGTCTTCCTCGGTATGTACTGAGCAGATGCAGGTGAGGATATATAATGATGACTGAAAATGTTTTCAATGTATACAACTGACCAGCAGTACATCTTCTGTAAACATAACTGGAGCTTCATTTTAAGGACTAGTTAAGCGCTGCGCAAACTGTTGGCGCTATATAAATCCTGTATAATAATAATAATAGTTCACACCAACCACAGTGCGTTCCGGCCAGAACGCACTGGCACACATTACAGCCGGGTCACTGTTGTGGGGCGGGAGGGGTGTATTGAAGTGAATGGCACTGCAGCCACGCCCTCCGGCTTCAATGCGATTGGCCGCACGGGAGCCCCTGGCACATAAATGCCGGCGTTCTGGTCATCAAAAAAAAAAGAATAGTGCTTGCAGCATTATTTCTGACCAAACCGGACTGCAGGCATTGATGTGCCTTGCGCTCCCGTGCAGACGATCACATTGAGTCTGGAGGGAGCGTGGCTACGGTGCCATTGCTTTCAATACATTGTCATGCCCCCTCCCGCCCCACAACAAAGTGAGCCGGCCGCAATGCGATCCAGTGTGTTCCGGCCAGAATCTCATTAAAAAAAAAGTTTTAAAAAAAAATCACACATTAAAACAGATGTAGAAATCCCAGGAGCTCCGTGTGCTCCTTACAAATGACAGCTGCCTCCTAACTTTTGAATTGTTCTCTAGTCTAGTCTTGGAGCTGAAAAAGTATCTGTACTTGTACCGAGTACGGTACATGGTATCTGAACATCCCTAGTTACAAGCATGGCTCGTAGGTTGCGGTTCAGTCCCACTGATTCCGAAGACAGCATGCTATATTAAATGTGACACGTTCAAGAAGCAAAGTGAGATGGCTGTGGTATGTGTACGAACCAGAGCAGCCTCCATGTTAGGATTTAGGTGGGGAGGCGGGAAAAAAAAAAAGTGGAAAATCAGCCACATGTTTTTACTGCCCACCTAAAACCTAACATGGCCCTCAGTTTCGAATAGGGTTGCCACCTTTTCTTCCATCGAAAACCCGAACACTCTAGCGACACACGGAAATTTCCTTGGAAGAATGAGTTGCTGCTTTTTCATATGTAAATAGTGCCACCCCTTCATATGTAAATATCACAGTTGAAACTATTTTCAGTGGGGGGCCAGTAGCCCCTATCTTAATTTTGGTTTCTCCTGTGTGCCTGACATCTTGTGTCCGGGTTTCTGCTGCCATGAAACCCGAACACAGCATTCAAAACCCGAACTGTCCGGGTGAATCCTGGACAGGTGGCAACCCTAGTTTCGAACACAGGCCGCAGCCACTTTGCTGCGTGAGCAATTTCAATGTAGTTTTAACTTTTTTTCAATAATTATTCAAGATGAAACAAGTATACAAACCGCCCAGCAAAGTATTTCTTTACATTTTTGCCCAAGCACTTGCAGTCATCAGGCTACCAAACATCTCCAACTCGCTCAGCTTCAACTTCCTGTCCAGTACAAGACCACAAGGGACAGAGCAATCTCCATAGACTAGCCTGGGGAAGGGAGAAGTAGGAGGAGAGGGGAGAGATTTTCCTTGCTGTGCCTGTGTATTTGTGGAGACACAAAGCTTACTAGCGTATACGCATAGGACCCTGCTAGCGAAAGGAGCCCCCCTAAAACAGGATATCCGAACCAGTGTTCAGGGGACCAGGTGGTTCTGCAGCAGACTAAAACTTTTAAATATCAAGGAGCAGCGTCCACTAAGTGATTTTATCAGTATTTCAAATGGCTTAAAAACCTTCTCACTTTAATACAGCATGCCGCATTTGGAATCAATGGGACTGCCCTGCAACTGTGTTCCATGCGGTTTGCACACAGTCACAACACATTATTCCAAATGCAAAATCCCCCTTGGGATTAACAAAAAAAAAAAAAAAAAAAGAAGAAGAAGAAGAAGAAGAAGAAGAAGGGCACATGGGAGGCGTCAGCATCATCTCCAGAAAAATCACTTGTCTGAGGGTGGTAAAAGTCCACTGCATGTGTAAATGAGACCTTACAGGATACTTTTGCTGGACAGCTTGGCCTGCATTTAAAATGTGCAAAAGATGATATATTTAACACATATACATACAGTAAATACACACAGACTGATCCTGACTTAAAGGATCCGTAGCACTTTAGCAACTTCCTTGTACTGAATATATATGGATTTAATATGATGGACTTCCTGGCAGAAATCCCCATTCGGCAGCTCAGCGGACATCCTCGTCTTTCCTTAATGATCCGTAATGTACAGTCAATCTTACTCGCACCAAGGAAAGGTAAATACAAAACACAATAGGTCCTTTGTGTGGGGCACATTGGGCCGTTATCTTGTCCTCTAATTGGGGTATAATAATGGCAGCTTGTAATCTCTAGAGATAATAAATTAGGTCACGTGAAACCTCAGCACTCATGAGCGAGCCAAATCTTCTACGGGGCTGTAAACATAAAAAGGACGAGTGCACTTTTGTTAAATATTATAAGCCCCTCCGGTGCCCTCCACGCTGACAGATCCATCAGATCTGTTATAGCAGGGTGTAGGCAACCGCAGCATTTAAGCTGCGGGGTAACTACAGATCCTATCATGCACTTGCCTCTGGGAGTCATGCATATGGCTGTCAGTTTTGCAATGCATCATGGGACTTTTAGTTCCACAACAGCTGGAGGGCCAACATTGTCCACCCCAGTGCTATAGTGAAAACAGGTGAAAGTTGACTACAAGCAACCATTCCCGCAATGGCGTCACAAGGGGTTGCAGCCCGCACCCGGGTGACACCATTGGAGGGGTGACACCAAAATGACTGACAGTCGTTTTGGTGTCACCCTCTCTGAAAAGTCGGGCGCTCAGTCCGACAGCAGCAAGAGAGAGAAGGGGACGCGAAGGCATACCTTATCCCGCCGGGTGAATGTCCCCTCCTCTCTCTGCCGGCCTCCATCACCAAGATGGCCACTGGCAGGTATCACAAAGATAGCCGGGCATGCATGATAACATTGCCGCGCACGCACGTGGTGACATCACATACATGCACGATGACATCACAACAGGGTGTCACCCGGTATCTGCTCCAGGTGACATGTGGCCTAGGGCGCCCCTGCATCACCGTGATAATGTGGCAACATTTCTAATGTGAAAAGCGACCTCATCTGACAGGGTTCTGCCTTGAGCAGCATGGAAATGTGTCAAGGAGCAACTTATACTTGTTCAAGAGTGAACTTGTCTGTAGTCAACAAATGCTGCTACAAAAAGGTAAAGATCTATAGGGCAACAATCTATTCCTTCTAAAGATGCTTTGCACATGGCTATGACACAGGGACTGTACATATGCTTCTGTTCTCAGTTTTAGGTGGATGCTGGAGG
>NW_017306665.1:1050795-1063360 GCF_000935625.1 Nanorana parkeri
TGCCTTATCCTTTTAATATTACAGGGATCGCTGCAGAAAAAGTGAGACTGTGCGGCATGTGGGTCATCTAAGAAGTCCAGAGAAGAACTCTCACCCACAGAGTTCATGAGCATTATTAAAGCCAGTTAACACCTGGCATAGCTGCAGCCAACAATAACTAATATTAGGCTTTGGTTAAGCTTAGCATTCAATGCCTTGGTACATAGAGCCTTCTGTTGATATCTGGTACCCAGTAACATGTTCAGAGGAAACCACGGTGATCCATCCTTCAACAGAACCTGCAGGTTTGCCAACACAGGACAAAGAAATAGGTTCACATTCATGGGGACACCACCACCAGCCCATAATACCATTTCCTTTATTCGCCTGCTAACAACAGAGCCTCATGTAAGTCATGACTTTGGAGCGTACACACAGGGCTGGGTAACCTTTGCTCTGCCTCAATCTGACAGAACTGGGAGCCTGAGCAGCCAATCAGCGAGCACCAATGCTGTCACATGGAAGGAGAGGTAGTGAGGCTTACACAGGGCTGAGGAAACCTTCTCCTTCCCCTTTTGTGCAAGAGCTGGGCTACTGGGCAAGAGCTCACACAGGGTTGAGCAATCTCTCTCGGCCCCCCAACATAATTAGGACGACTGAGCAGCCAATCATCAAGCACAAGCAGAGTCAAAGCTTACACATGACTGAGGAATCTCTTTCCACCTCCTATATGACAGAGCTAGGCAACCAAGCAGCCAATCCCCAAGCACCAGTGTTGTCACATGGGTGGATCTCTGCGAGTAATAGGGCTGAGGAACCTCTTTCTGCCCCAATCTGACAGAGCTGGGGGCCTGAGCAGCCAATCAGCAAGTACCAGCGCTGTCACATGGAAGGAAGGGGAGTGAGGGGGAGCTTACACACTGCTGTGGAAACCCTCTCCTCCCCCTATGCGATTGGCTGTGTAGTCGCCCCGCTCTATCACTAAGCACCAGCGGTGTCACATGGGCAGATCTGTGCAAGTAAGAGTAACAGGATGGAGGAATCTCTTTCGGGCCCCTATGTGACAGAGCTGGGTGAATGTGCAGCCAATCCACAGGCACCATGGGAGGAAAAATGTGATGCAGGCTGAGGGCTGAAGAATCCCTTTCTGCCCCCATGTGACAGCCAATCTCAAAGCACCAGGGATGTCACATGGGAAGGTAGAAAGACACATGCTCCCTCATACCAAGAAGTACTGAGTATTTATGTTCAATCCCAGTGGCTAGGGGAGTGATGGCAAGGTACGTAGAGGCAGATGGTGGGGCCAACATGAAATTGCACCTGTTACTTTGCCCTGCATGGGTACAGCACACGTTTGCCTTGAAAGGGTAACTCCACATTTCTGATAGCTCTGAAGTCAGGCATGTCTACAAAGTAATACGCTTTGTAAATAGTATGCCTCATCTATCACATTTCTTTTGGCTTTAGATTCACAGGTCCAATGAAAAATTTACTCATTTGGTCTGCTGCCATGGGGGCACGTCTACAATCTGCAGTGATTTCCACAGATACAACATTCCATCATGTCTAAACCTTTCCCATGGCATGCAACCTCCAGCTCTTGTATCTGCATAAGGATTCATGATAATGAACTTGATTGATAAAGCAGATGACTTCACTGCCTGCCATACATCGCATTACATTGCGCGTCTCCTTCACGTCAACCCTTACATCCGCCCTGAAACAGTTAACGCCTCATACCCCCGGCAATTTCCTCCCTGCCGTCTACATGCGAGGAAATCTGCAACAAACACTTTCATTAATGTTACAATGTCTTCACGATGTTTACAGCATCCTCGGATGACGAAGAAGACCCCCTCCACTTCTCCAGCCCAGCAGTCCACATCTGAAAATTAAAGCGTACAAATCATTTTTATGAGCACAAAATGTGGCCATTATGCAAATCCTCAGCCAGGAGAAGATCATTTCGATAATGAAATCTAACGGCTGCATTTAGCCGAACACCTTGATGTGACGGGGAGCCAAAAACTGTCCGATGCCGCCTAAATTATTAACCAAGAATGAAAAAAAAATAAAAAAATGCAAATGCGGTTTGCGGTCTAAGAAAGCAAATTAGCGCTTTGTTAACGCAAGAGAAACAAATGAATAATTAATTAGGTTGTAATGTCATTCAATTGGGAAAATGACTTGGTAACCAGATACGATCTGGTCGGTACAGATGTGCCATGCAATTAGCCTCTGACAGTATAGTTGGGGATTCCCGCCATATTAAACAATTCTGGCTCAAATATAAAAAAAAATTTTTGGGAAGACGAAGTCTAATTTTCTTTAGCAATAGAAGTAAATAACTGAACAAAAGTGAAAACCTTTTTTGTAGAAATCTTCCTATAGTGTAGTTTGTAACTCTATATGTACATAGGGAAGCCATGTTAGCTCATTACCTATGCAGTCTCTGCCTCCCATTTCTTAGTACCGAACAGTGCAAGCCTAAGGCTGGGCACACACCCTACAACCATCGCAAGACTTCTGTCTTTCGATGGTTGTAAGGTACTTAAAAAAACGTACGATCTGCTTATGTTGCATAGGCAGATCGTACTTGCGATGATCGCAAGCCACGCCCCCTGAGGGGCAGGCTTCCGATGACCGCAATGCCGAAAGGGCAGTGTGCGCTTGCGCACACCGGCCCGTACGGCTGTTATCGCACGGACATGCCACAAACCCGCCGAACATCGTACGATGCTCGGCGGGTTTTCGAACATGTCCGTAAGTTTAAAGTCGTGCGACCTTACATTTGTAGAGGTTGCACGGCTTCCACACACCTTACGATCATCGTACGATCGCAGGATTTCCCGCGATTATCGTACGATAATCGTAAGGTGTGTGGGGACCCTAAGTCAGGGCTCCCCTGCCTTATACAGACCACCTATAACAGGGGCCGGCAACCTAAACTCTCCAGCTGCATGGAAACTATACAAATCCAATCATGACTTTGGATCTGGGAGTCATGCCTGTGGCTATCAAAGTCTTGCAATGCCTTATGGGACTTGCAGTTCTGCTGGAGGGCCAAGGTTGCCTATGTTCTATTGAAAGCTCCAACTACCTCATTACCGGGTACTTGGAAGTTGGAGATTTCGACCGGATGGCGTTAGACTGCAAAGCACAAAGACTGACGGAGCTCTGTATAGCTGCATTTTAACAATATTCAGCAGGTGGCAAACTCTATGAGTATCCTGAAAACGCTAGGCGCGCATGCGCACCGTAACTGTACAGAGCTCCAGTCTCTCTGAGCACCGGAAGTGAGGTAGTTGGGGATTTTGATGAGTTGGAGCTTTCGATAGAACACCTACCCGTGGTCTATAACCCTTTGCTCAGTCATCTCAATTGGCTACAGATACACACAAGATTCTCAGTTGCTCAATTTTGCTACTAAAATTGCAAATTATCCACTAGACCAGGGATAGGCAACCTTGGCTCTCCAGCTGTTTTGGAACTACAAGTCCCATGACTAAGCCCTGGTTCAGACCTAGGCGTTTTTTAGCAGTTCGAAAAGCGCTTTTAACTGCCCAACACAAGAAATCCCATGATTTTCAATGGCCCTGGTTCACACCGGTGCAGAAAAACGCCAGACGATTGAAAAAAATACAGGAGCTTCTTTGGGCAGTTAAAAGCGCTTTCCCTCCGCATGGACTTCATTGGAAATGCCCAAAAACGTGCAACAGAAGCATGTTGCACATTTTCGTGAGCGTTTATACACACGTTCTTTCATTGCTCACAAAGATTTATGAGCTGCCAATAAAATTGTGCGTCTTCATGTACGCACGTTAAAACGCGCAAATGTGCACAACGCGCATAAACCGCATGCAGCTAACGCGTGTACAAATGTACAAAAACTGTGCCGCCTTGGTGTGAACCAGGGCTTACAGCCACAAGCATGACCCCTAAAGGCAGAGGCATGGGATTTGTAGTTTCACCCCAGTTGGGGTGCCAAGGTTGCCTACCCCTGCGCCTAGACAAATGGAACTAATGGCTCCCTATGGAATAAGCTAAATATGTAGCAGGGATCAATGTCACATGATCACACAATACTCCAATGATGTGTGATTGATCAAAATGCTACTGCGGAGCTTACTCTATATGCGACTATTTGTTTCATCCGTTTATTGCTAAATTTAATTTCCCCTCGACTAATTATTAATTGCAATATTAGCAGCAGGATTGAGAGAATACAATTGTATCTCTGTTGGCAAAAGATTGAAATCACTACAAATTAATTAAATATCATGTCTTGGAATCAAAATGTTCATCTGAAAAATATAACAGTCTACCTACGGAGCAGCTTAAATCACTAAATGAATACAATTAACCTACGGATTTTGGATGCAACGGGAAAAAGCAACTAATGTGCAAATTAGCAGCTGTTCAGTGGTTGACACCCTCACATTATGGGGGGCAACTCTTTGCGTATGTTGTCAGAAGCTTGGTGCCAAATTCCTTAAAACCCTGCGACATTTTCATTGTTAGTACTGACGCGAGTATTCCAAGATGACAATGCCAGGATTCACCAGGCTGAAATTGTGAATGAGTGGTTCAGGGAGCATGATACATCATTGTCACACATGGATTGGCCACCACAGAGTCCAGACCTTAACCCCACTGAGAATCTTTGGGATGTGCTGGAGAAGACTTTACACAGTGGTCTGACTCTCCCATCATCACTACAAGATCTTGGTGAAAAATTAATGCAACTCTGGATGGAAATAAATGTTGTGACATTGCATAAGCTTATCCAAACGATGCCATGGGGATTGCGTTCCGTAATCAAAGCTGAAGGTGGTCCAAATATTAGTGTGTGGCTTTTTTTTGGCCAAGCTGTGTATTTAATGTAAATAAATGTCGTTTTTGAGACACTTCTGCAACAAAACTTGTCTTTAAGATACTCTGGAACTGATATTTAATACATTTCCATTAAACACTCTCAACTTCTCTGCGTGTAAACCCCACCAGATGCTTGCGCCAGCTTCGTCAGAGTTGCGGCAGATTCAGACACACCTTACCGCCACGTACGTGAATCGGTTGTTGCTATATGACGCACTACCACAATATGGTTTTCTATGACACTCTTTTTGAATTCCATCGTATGTATCTGTGCCCACCCCCTAACGCTGTGACCGACCCCTATGCTGTAGCAGTTTAGGCTGACCTGCGCCCAGGATGCTGCATTGCAACAGTAGAGCCATTTTTTCTGGTCCATGTTGCTCTGTGATCATATGCTGAGGGGAAGACGCGGTTTCAAACATTCAACTTTTTGCTGCCGTTCGTAGCAATTAAGGCCTAAGAAGGGGTCTAATTTTTATACATCTGAATTAGGACTACAAGAGCTCTTACATGAGGCACTTTCCAATAATTAAATCAGAAGTCAATCAGCCCAATCGAGGAGCCTGCAAGCAATTTTAGGGAAGGCTTATAGAGAAGCTTTAGATGTCAAAACATTTTAATTGAAAACGCAATGGTGCCGTTCCAAATGATGGCACTGCAATTCACCACGTGTTACCGGGCCTTACAACAAGGTGAGTCACCATAATACAAAATTGATTATGGGCCCTCAGGGTAGAAGTTAATGAGACATGCATTTTGGAGCAGGGGTATAAGTCCCAACCCCCCACCACGTGGCCATGCGACCTGAAGAAATTGTTTGGCTATAGGTTGGATCTTACGGGATAGTTCATCTGCTAGCTCCTAAATAGCTTGTGAAGTGCTCTAACAGCACCTCCCTGCCACAGTTCAAGGCTCTCTTCCTGCCCAGCTTGGAGTTTTTGGTGTATCTGCTCAAAATCGCTAGAACTCAAACCGCTAGAAGAGGTAGGACGGACGCAAGGTCCTCTCACCAATACAGAATACAGTTATGTGGTTTAAAGTGTAACTATGAACAAAAAAAAAAACAAAAAAAAAAAAGGGGGCTTATGATGCAGTCTGTCACTAGAATTGACAGCAGTTAATTCTGTATCCCCATGAAACAGTTTTATTGTGTGTTAATCCTGCTAGTTTCCACTTCCTGGAATAGAGTGACAATACTGCTTGTTCCGCACTAAAATTGCACAGCAGCAATGTCACACCACCTTTTGTAAGAAGAAAAAATTAAGTTCCAGCAACAAACTGCCCAGCAAAAGTAGAGAATTACTGGGGTTGGAACAAACCATTTTGACACTGCTGGGGGTGCTTACAACAGTCAGCTTTTAATTCATGTGGCTTACCACATGAATAAAAGCTGACTGTTGTAAGCACCCCCAGCAGTGTCAAAATGGTTTGTTCCAACCCCAGTAATTTTCTACTTTTGCTGGGCAGTTTAGCTTGTTACAGGATGTGGAAAATAACAGACAGGTAGTAAAAAATTATTCAATTAGCAATGTAATGTAATTTTTTATTTTGCCTATAGTTACACTTTAACCCTCTTCCATCAGTCCCCAAGATATGCAGGAAATGGTTAGGTAGTTTGACTCTCTAGCTAGATTATATATATTTTAATTTTGCTCTTGGGTGGCCTGCCCCTCTACAGAGCAAGGGAACAAAGGCTGCCGTTTACAGGAGGCAAAAAGCATAGGTGGCAATTGTAAATTTTCTTTTCCAACTTTCTAGCTACAGTGTCTAAACCCAATGCCGATTATTGCCGTTGCTAAAAGGGTGAGGTCTGGTGACTGTTCAAAGGTCATGCACGCTCATGCAAAAAAAGAAAAGAAAAATGTATCACAGGGATCTGGAATACTCAGACGTTGTCTGGTTACATTTTCTGTAAAGCTGCCTGTTGGCCGGGCCTCAAAGTACGCACCTGGCTAGTACTGAACTGCATGACCTAAACCAGGGAAATTTCCAGCCACATTCTATCAAAATGTAACCTATAGTGGAGGAGTACAGAGGTTGCCATTTCTCCAAGAAATACTAGTTCCTTGGTTGTCATGCTGATCCAATGGCTTTAGTACTTGCCAAGTCACTTGGAACAAGCATGGCAATTGGGAGCTGACTTCACTCTAGCTCAGGGTAGTAGTAAAGCCAGGCAGTTAGCAATTTCAGGAGTGGGTCAGCAAGAACAATCCCCGTATTAGGTTTGCTTGAATCTGAGCGCCAACCAAAAAGACGTCAGTGGCAAGATAAGATTTCAGGCCGTCATAATCACACACACACCGTCATCATGACGTCTACTAAACTAATCAAATGAAGTTGAGGAATCCCATGGTGTCTAAGTGGCCATGCCAACTGAAATAGCATGAACCCTACAGAACAAAAATGATTAATAATAGCCGTCACAATGCCTCACCCATGTATAAATATTATAATTTAGGAAGAAGGCATCTCTCAACAACCAAATCAGATTCTCCCGTACTGCAAGAGAGAATTCTGATTGGCAACCATGAGCAGACACCAGGAAGAAGAAAACCATGGAGGACACACCATGCCAATTTATGAAGACTAGACCAAGAGTGAAGCGGTTGGCTATGGCAACCAGATTAAATCCTTCACCCTCCAGGAAAATAAAAGAATAAGGATTCTGATTGGTGGCTTCAGGCAACAGCTCCCCTCTGGCACGTCTTCCTTCCTCCAGTTTTTCCATAGCCACCCCCATACAGCTCTTCCCTTAGATACCCTCAAAACACAAGTGCGCACATATAAGACCACTGGAAGAAGTCAACAACTCAATGCCAAAATACAAAGGAATTTATGCATAGTGCTCAGGTACACGATGCAGGAATTAAATCACTCAGTACAGAAAAATATATCAACGTGATTGGCATTTGAAATGTGATCAGATAACCTACACCCCTTTATAAAGCTATTCATTGGCTCTAAACACAAAAAAACTGTAAACCTGTCTCTACAGCAAACCAGTAGAGGAGGAAGGCTGGGCTGAGGAGAGGGTTAATGTCAAGCTGAAATAATCATCAGCTTTCCTTTCACATGTGATGTGAATTAAACCGCCCCTGAAAACCGCCTGAAGGGCTTAGAACAGCTCAATTTCGCAGCCTTCAGTTTTAATCCGTCAGTTAGCGTTATGATCGGTCCTGACCTCGTCATCCCCGTGCAGGTGGTTGGAGAGCTCCTGCAGCACGGCCGCCTTGCCGATCTGATCGTTCCGTCTCCTCTCCATGATCAGGTCCTCCAGGCTCTGAAACTCCAGCGTGTGGCATTTCTTTTCCGAGAGCTGGATTTTCAGCCTGTAGGGCTGCTTGCCTATCCTGATCTCCCCGCCAATCTTAAACTCCCTCTTGCCGTAGCAGCACCAGGCGGCAAAGCACTCAGAGTTCCTCCAGCTGAGCTCCTGGTCTTTGGTCCCTACTTGCTCCATGGCGTTCTGGACCACCATCTCCGGGCTGAGGGGTTTGAATTTGTACTGGCCGTTCACTATCCTGCCCCTCCTGCCCTGGCTGGCCTCAGTCATGAAGCTGTTGGTGATCTCCAGCCTGAATAAGTGCACCACCTGAAAGTCCCCCACGTACACTGCCCAGTGGGGGTACTGGTTCTTTGTGACAAACTCCACCAGGTCACCGGGCTTGCATTTGTTCAGAAGGTTCTCCGGGGAATAGGTGGTCAGCTGCTCCTCGGAGCCGAAGCCCTTCTCGTAGATGCACTCATCCCTGTAGTAGACCGAGCACTCCACCTCGTTGCAGTGGTCGTACTGCAGATCCTCCTGTAGGGTTCCCTGCTTGTCAGGAACCTGCACCGGGTCCTCCAGGTCGTCGTCATCAGCCGAGAAGATGTAGGAGACCCCTATCCTGGGTCCGTCGTCCTTGTCCACCCCCGTGGGGTCCACGGTGGGCACTTCTTTATAACTTAGGTGGGTCAGTTTCTCTACGTGGTTTCCCATCTCCCTGCAAAACAACAAGCACCCATCAGTACAGCCTCTTCCACCTGTTGCAGCAGCAGCTAACCAGTCCTGTGCGGCAAGGTGCTGTGAAACCTGAGCTTGCATGAAGAAAGCATACACCCCAGGGGACAGAGGACGGGCTGCTTTCGGGTTTTTTTTCGAGCGCAGCTGCGAGTGCATTAACCCTGCGCGCGCCCGATCATTTCCACCGACGGTCCAAAAATAAACAAAAATGTAAAAAAATTGCAGCACATAAGGGGGTACGTTAACCTTAACCCACGCTGTAGATCAAACACACTCTATATATGGAATAACTGACTACTAATTTTGTAAACTGTAGCAATTCCAGCAGCTAAACATTTTACACAATGACTTGTTTTATAAATATATATTTATCTGCAATGCATATGCAGGATGTTAACAAAGGCAACATTTAAAAGGAGCCCCCAAAGGAAATAATAAGCTACCAATTCAGGTTTGGCATGCGACAAGGGTCAGCCAGACACGATCCCTAGGGCATGGGTCATCAAAGACTTTTAGGGGTAATGATTGACCCTGGTGAGCTAATATCCCCAGAGGGATCCTTGTATTGAATAGAGGGGACAGGTAGATGCGGTGGTTGCAAGTTCAGCAGCTCAGCGTCCAGGCAATCGCAGGTGAAATAAGAACTTACCAAGGCACCAGCTGGTCGTCTCCGTCTGGCCGGGCTCTGTGCAGGCTCTAGCTGAGCTCCGCTCCGGGGAGGCACCATGGACCCGGCATTGTCGGATGGCTCCGGGAGCCCGCGAACACACACAGAGCAGCAGATCCGGCTCCGCTCGCTGTATGCACAGCGCACCTTATTGTCGGAGGCACGCTTCTCTACAGCAGAGCGATCCCCCTCCCACCCCGGGCAGCTGAGCCCAGAGGAGTGACAGCTTAACCCTGTGCGAGCCTGCCCACAGGCACAGCTCAGCCCCTGTGCCAGGATCAGTGCCAGCAAGGGGGGCAAGGTGGTTCCTTGAAGTGAGCCTGCAGCAGCATTTTTTTTATTTACAGCACCCTTTAAAAGTATGCAAAATCTTGAGACACCCCACTTTAAAATGCATACAAATGTAAATGTAAAAAACTGATCTGTGGTCCCATCACAATCCATATCGGACCCTTATCCCAGATAGGGGTCCTGTATGGATTTTAAAGGGGGACCCCATGCAAAAAATAAGAGATTTCCTCCCTTTAAAGTGACACTAAGAAAGTAAAACTTAAAAATGCATTCAAGTACCTTAATTAATAGCAAACATGTATTCTGATGGGAAGGGGAACTCTGATGTAAAACGAGGGGGATCCAATGTAAAGGACGGCTCCTAATATGAGTTGGTGTGAAAAAGGGGGGCTCCTGACGTGATAGGTGATATTCTAATGTGAGAGGGGAAGGGGGAAGCTGAAGTGAAGGGGGAAGCTGATTTAAAGGGACACTAAACTCAGGAATTAAGCCTTAACTATTATTATTACCATCACTTGGCTGTAGATCCTCAAATCCTCTCTGAATTGGTGCTGACACTGTCCTTCCTTCTGGAGGGTGGCTACTTTTGTTCTCCATGGTCCCTGTGTGTGTTGTAAAGTAGTCACCACTCCAAGCTCACTCCTGTGATGAACTGCAATCTCAATACAAATGTTTAACCCTTTCGCTACCAAGGCATTTTGTTGTGTTTTTTTTTTTTTTTTGCACACGTCATAATCCACATTTGGATTTGGCTTGAAAATTACTTCAAACCCCCAGACATTATATATTTTCTGAAACACAAGACCCTGTAGAGTAAAATGGCGGCAGTTGCAAATTTGTATGTTGCATGATATTAGTGCAACTCTTTTTCAAACTCAAAAGTTTAGTGAGAAATGCACTTAAGTTAATTTTAGTGCCCTGAAACACAATATAATACCCATTATTTTTCTAAAATATAAAAGATGAGGTCATGTCGAGTAAATAGATACCCAACATGCTCAGGTTAAAAATTGTGTGCTTCTGTGAAACGTCCACAAAATTCAGTACCCCAAAAAGTCCATAGACGACGCTTTAAAAGCCACCACAGGTCATCAGTTTAGAGATATGTAAATATTGGCCCTAGAATTATTGCTCTCATTTTAGCTTGTGCGGCGATACCCATGTGTAGCGCGATTGTCATTTTCGTAGGTAGGCACACCCAACACGTGTTTACGTGAATGCACACGTGCTCGCAGGGGACTTTAATTTTTTTCTCATTATTTTTATATTTATTTTATATTATTTTTTAAACTTTTTTTTTTTACTTTACTTTAAATGCTATCACATAGGGTGCTTACAATTCCCTATGTAATAGCATATAAGCAGTGACAGGTCCTCTTTAAGGTGACACTAGGGGTCCCAAAGACCCCTAGTATCACCTTTCCACTCTAAATAAGCTATTGAAGTACAGATCGCACGTAAATAGCGTATTGCTCGGCTGCTGAAGCCGAGCAATGACAGCTATGGGACCAGAAGTGATGCAATCCTCGTCGCTCTCGCTCCCATAGAGCATGGAGAAGATTGGGGAACGCAGGTTCACTGCTCTCCTCCCCAGCTTCTCGCCGACACCCGACATGCTGGTCCCGGGCCAGCAGGAGGGGCAGCAGAGCACGGGAAACAAGATGGAAGTGTTGGATGGGGGGCGGGCACTTTTCTGGCCCGTGGAAGCGATCCGGTGGCAGCTGAGGTACCAGAATCGCTTCTATTGTAATCCTTACATCGGTGGCAGCAAAAGGGTTAAACTAAATGTGAGGTTGTAGTCCATCATGGCAGCGAGTTTGGAGTGGTGGTTACTTTACAACACGCACAGGGACCACAGACAACAACAGTACCCCCTCTCCAGAAGGAAGGACAGTGTCAGCACCAAATTCAGAGATGATTTGAGGATCTACAGCCGAGTGATACACAAATAAGATACATTTTTGTTAATAGTTAAGGTTCATGTTAAGGTTTAACGCCTTAGTGTCACTTTAAATCAGAAGCCCCTTTACTTCAAACCCCCCCTCCCCTTCTCTTTACAACAGAATCCCATCCCGAGTCCCCCCTCTCACATTAGGAGCCGTCCTTTACATGGGGGCACCTCCTTTTACGACACAGTTTCACCTTGCCTGCCTGCACCATGAGAAGGCATGACACTGTGCAAAAATGTCAAGGCACTCCTGAGGAAGGCAGAAGGCACCCTGGTTGGGAAAGGTTGGTCTGGAGAGAAACATAGGGGCTGCCATGGCTGATCTCTCTTCTGATAAGTGCATGGCTGTTATGCTCATCCTCCGCGTTCAGTACTTATTGAGCTACTGACTCAAAACAAGGATGCAGGGCAGAAAAAAAGAAGCTCCTTATCTGCATTCTGGGTTAGTGCCTCCAAGTACTGAAGCCAAGCAGTTAGCATTTTCAAAACAATTTAATGGATCACTTACTGTACTGCGGGGAAAAAAGGGTTGCGTTCAATATTTTTTTCCATGTTCAGGTGCGTTGGCATTCATTTCAGTGGGCTGCCTTAAGAAAACGCTTGTTAATGACCTAACGCTTGTTTTGGCTTATTCAAGCGTGCGTGCACACCCTGGCAGAGACCCGGTCCTAGTAGGGACAGGTGCTGGGTGTTATTGCGTGTAGCAGCCTGTACCTCCCTATGGGAGCACGCAGCTGCACATGGTTACACACAGGCCCGAACCGGCACGTCTGTGTAGGTCTAGGCGCTCGCACTTGGATGA
>NW_017306665.1:1063371-1073332 GCF_000935625.1 Nanorana parkeri
TCTTAGAAGACAAAAAACTTCTCTCTATAACCAGGGATTAATTTTTTCGGAAGTAGCTCCTTCTGGGCTCGCAGGAGCCAGGACCATTTTTAATGTGGGGCAAAAGGGGTAGTTTCCCCCGGGCCCAGTCAATGTTGTTGGGCCCAAAGCAGCTGCTCCTTGAGCCCGCAGAAGATACATACGTGGCACTGTTCTGTTAAAGGTGCTTTTCACTCCCCTCATAGTTCTAGCCGACCTGTGACAATGAGACTGTCACAGGTCGGCTCAGTAGATCGGGAGGTGAGCGAACACATACCGGCGTTCGCTCACCTCTCGATCCTGTCACGGCACAGAGCCGTGACAGGGGAGGGGCTGGATTCCCCCCTCCCCGCTCCGATCCGCCAGCGCTGACTGGCGGAAGGGACGGGGGAAGGGGCGGGTACAGCTGGCACTGCCTTTAGATAGGTAGAGCCAGCTGTCAGTTACGCAGCTGGGCGGATCCCTACACAATTGTCGGGATCCGCTTCAGCTGTGGTGTCTCAGTATACCGCTAGCTACAGCTCGCGGTATACTGAGCTTGGTAACCCGGAACCCCTCACCATGTGTAGGGGAGAAACCTGGGTGGCACATACAGCGTCTACAATCCTGCCAGCCGTTGCCTCGCCACATATAGCTTGATAATGGAATTCCGGCACTTGCAGAATGTTCCGGCAGTCAGTTGTGAGCGAATAGCTTTAATGAATTGAAATGTGGGAACGCAAGATCACCATGTTCACATGAAATAGTAACCAACTCTGCAAGCTGCTTTGAATTGCCGGTACGGTTTGTCCTCCGGGCCTGGGGGCGGGGCGGGGGGGCTTATCTCACGGCTGGCCAGGTGCCTCTGACACACCCACACAGCAAAGTTATATCATTATAACCGCATTAGGGAAGTGCGAGTGCATGACCTTGGCTGTGTGTGTTCATTGCACAATCGGTCTTCGCAGTCCACAACTGACTTTCATGTGTGTTGGCGGCCTTTCTGCTCAGTTTTCATGAGACAGCCCTGAGCCCAACGACAGGAATCTTCCCACCGGTGTGAAAAGATGGAAATTGAACACAGTTCAGCCTTTACAGGACCCCCTTTGTAAAGATATATAGTGTTTTCTATTGGTTAGATTTGCTCTATGCATTAAAGTGATATTAAAGCAGAACTCCGGGGAAAAGTATTCTTAACCCTAAAGGGTTCATTCACCTGGGAATCGGCCGGCACGTACAGCTCCGTGCTGCGTGCACGGCTATATCGGGCAGCTCCCAGGAAGGACAGGTGCTGCGTGTGATTAGTACGCAGCCCCTGTCCTTTTCTATGGGACTACGCAGCCGTACGCCACCTTACGCTCACCCAACCTGCACGTCCGTGCGGGTGCGGGTGAGCGTACTTGTATGCTGACAGGATGGATCCTGTCTGCGTCTGTGCCGGGACACCCGCACCCGCACGGACGTGCAGGTTGGGTGAGCGTAAGGTGGCGTACGGCTGCGTAGTCCCATAGAAAAGGACAGGGGCTGCGTACTAATCACACGCAGCACCTGTCCTTCCTGGGAGCTGCCCGATATAGCCGTGCACGCAGCACGGAGCTGTACGTGCCGGCCGATTCACATGTGAATGAGCCCTAACAGTGGGGCTACCCCGGCACTGCAAGGGTTAAGTGCTTGTTTGTGTCTAAGTAAAAAAAAAAAAAAAGTTATACTCACTTGAACCTCGGATCCGGCCAGGCTGTGTCAGCGCTCCCTCCAGACTTACTCCGCTGCAGAGATGGTATGTCCCTCTGAGTCCTCATGTCCTATACGCTGTGTATAGAATGTGATGACTCAAAGATCCTTAGCTGCAGTGGAGGGGGAGAGAGGCTCCGGTGACAAGTCTAAGAGCTGGCCGGCTCCGAGGATCGGGTGAGTATAACTTTTTTTTAAAAACCAGACAAAGAGAAGCACTTAACCCCTTGCCGTTTGGGGGTAACCCAACTGCAAGGGTTGAGATGTTCTTTTCCCCGCAGTTCCGCTTTAAAGTCAAAAGATTTTCAGCTATTTTAAATGCAGATGAAATCAGTGGCGTCACAAGGGGGGTGCGGTCCGCACCCGGGTGACACCATTGCAGGGGTCACACCAAAATGACTAAAAAGTCAGGCACTTGGTCATGGACCGAGAGCACGACATTGTCAAGAGAGAGGAGGGGACCCGGCAGCATACCTCATCCCACCGGGTGAACGTCCCCTCCTCTCTCTGCCAGCGTCCATCACCAAGATGGCAGGCGTCAGTCAGATGGCCGTGCATGCACGATGATGTCATCAGGCACCCGCGATGTGACGTCCCTAGCACGCTCGATGACGACACGGCGGGGTGACACCCGGCCTCGGGATGCCCCTGGATGAAATCACTTACAACAGATGCTGCTCCTTGATAGTTTCCTGCAGAATAAGTTGTTCCCCTCGTCCTGTTTCAGGGCCAGTTCACACCGATTGCGGCGCGTTCCAGAGTGGTAGCTGCTGGAACGCACAGCAATCGCACACTAAACGTCCCCCTTCGTTCTGGGGCGGCAGGGAGCGTGGCAGTGCATTGAAGTTAATGGCACCACAGCCACGTCCCCCCCCCTCGCCCGCAGTGCGATCGGACGCGTGGCAAAACATTGCCTGCGTTCTGGTCCACTGCAAATGCAAAAAATAGAGCATGCAGCATTTGTTTTTGTTCACAGTGGACCGGAATGCAGGCAATTTTTTGCCACACGTCCGATCGCACTGCGGGCGGGGGGCGTGGCTGCGGTGCCATTGACTTCAACACACCGCCACACCCCATTCCGCCCTAGAACGAAGGGGGAAGTTTAGTGTGCGATTGCTGTGCGTTCCAGCAGCTACCGCTCTGGAATGCACCACAATTGGTGTGAACTGGCCTTCAGGGTGGCTCCTTCCCCTTGTAGGGTCCTATGGAGCCACCCTTGTGTGTGCTAATCAACTGTGTGCGTCTCCACAAACACAAAGGCCCTGTTCACACCTTTACGTTTTGTAGCACGTTCAACGCTCTATGAACGCTCTACAAAACGTGCAAACTTGAAAATCCCATTGTTTTCTATGGGCATGGTTCACACCTTTCCGTATTTCAGCCCGTCTGAACGCGCTACAAAACGGCCTACGCCTGAAAAGGTACATGTACTTCTTTGGGGCGTTTTGGTCTCGCGTTTCCATTGGGATACAGCCAAGTAGCCCTCGGAAACGCGCGTTTGTGGTGTGAACCCAGCCAAAGACATTTTCTTGCTGCCTGCTCCTCCTCCTCCCTTCTCCATGCTAGTAGATGGAAGGCTGCTGGAACCTGCTCTGTCCCTTGTGATCTTGTACTGGACAGGAGGTTCAGGGCAGCCAAGCTGAGAGAGTTGGAGCTGTTCAGAAACATGATGACTGTAAGTGTTTGGGCAAAAATGTACAGAAATACTTTGCTGGGCGATGTGTATTAGTCTGATCTGGATTCATTATTGGAGAAAAGTTTGAGAGTTTAATATTTCTTTATGAAGCCTCTGGGTGAGCTGCGTTTAGAGAAAATAGAATTGGATGCATCTGGGGGCAGATTGGATACTCTGAATGCATCTAACAGCACATAAACACACATATATGCATGTAAACGCAAGTACATTTATTAGCAGGAGAACTTGATATGGGAATTATAACATTTTTTGTAATACTTCTCCTGCATTTAAATAAACCAGCCGGGGGCTTAGGGAGCTCGAACATAGAAGAATCAAAATGTATCTGCGTGCTTCTCATGATATATTTGTTGTATTTCACTGATGTCTAGGAGACGTTGTAGCTACTTGTTTATTTCATAGAAATGTACTGATATCTGTTATGTTGTTATTATTTTCCTTTACCCGCGAGGCAGCATGGAGTCTGTATATTCTGCCTGTATGTCGGTTTCCTCGCACATTCCAAAATAAAAAATTGGCATGCTTGTAATGGCCAGTTCACACCAACTGCGGCGCGTTCCAGAGCGGTAGCTGCTGGAACGCGCAGCAATCGCACACTAAACTCCCCCCTGCGTTCTGAGGCGGGAGGGAGCGTGGTGGTGCATTGACGTCAATGGCACCGCAGTCAAATGCGTGGCAAAACATTGCCTGCGTTCCGATCCACTGCGAACGCAAAAAAATGCTGCAGGCAATTTTTTGCCACGCGTCTGATCTTACTGAGGGTGGGGGGCGTGGCTGCGGCGCCATTGACTTCAAAGCAACGCCACACCCACTCCTGCCCCCAGAACGAAGGGGAAAGTTTAGTGTGCGATTGCCGTGCGTCCCAGCCGCTACCGCCCTGGAACGCAATTGGATCTGAATTGCCCCTAAAAAAAGAAATGAGTACTTATAAGCAATGTAGGAAGATTGAAGTGTCAGTTCCTTTGAAGGACTTGGGCCAATGGGTTACAGGAGACCTTAAAGGGGCACTGTGGCAGCGCTCAGTTCTAGCAGTAAATTTAGGGTTGCCACCTGTCCAGGATTCACCCGGACAGTCCTGGTTTTGATGCTGTGTCTGGGTTTCATGGCAGCAGAAACCCGGACACAAGATGTCAGGCAGACAGGGGCAACCAAAATTAGGACAGGGGCTACTGGCCCCCCACTGAAAATAGGCTCAACTGCCATATTTGCATATGAATGGGCGGCGCTATTTACATATGAATAAGTTACGACTGATTCTCCCCAAAAATGTCAGCGCATTTCTAGAGTTCAGGTTTCACTTGAAAAGAAGGTGGCAACCCTAGGTGAATTGCTAGGCCTAAATGCTGTCACATGACTGAGGGGGTAATGTCATTCTAATGCAGGTATCAGGTGAGAAAGGAGTGGTGATGGGAACACTGGTAAGATAAGTATACAGGGGTCAGCCCACACTGTTAGCTCGCCTTGCACCGGTAAGGTGGCCATGGCAGAATTAGGACTTCTAGAGTGCGTTATGTTGCACATTTATCTCATATGTCACGTGCTGCCAACGCACCAAATCAGAATTTTTAATGCACTTTTTGTTGCGTTCAGCACGCGGCAACGTACGGATTATTCACATTTGTGCGTTGTGGTGCACTAAAACACAGGCCCATTTGTGGTGCCATTCAAAAAGGATAACAATAACAAAGAATGGCGCCGTTGTTCCGGGAAGGCGTTTTATCTCTGGATAGATGGACGAAGAGTTGAATATGACCCCCTTTAGGAGATTTTTCCTCATGTCCTGTCCTGGTGAGAGCATAGTTCTGGATAGGGTAGGGAATGGGTAATGGCCAATGTCTTTTTTTTGCTGTCTGGGAGATTTTCTTTACGTCCTGTCCCAAGAATACAACAGGAAGTCTCTCTAAAATGATGGGAAATTCCCCTTAGACAGTGGTCACCATAACATGTGTCCCCAATCAGAGGCGTCCTGAGTTGGGTCGACACACGGTGCGGGTACCGGGTGACACCCCACATTGACGTCATCGCGCATGAGCGTGATGACGTCACGCACGGTACCGCTGTCACCTGCCAGCGGCCATCTTGGTGATGGATGCCGGTAGAGAGAGTAGGGGACGTCACGCGGTGGGATAAGGTATGCCGCCAGGTCACCTCCTCTCTCTCGCAACTTCCGGGCTCTCGGTCCATGACCGAGTGCCTGACTTTTCATAGGGGGGTGACACCAAAATTACTGTCAGTCATTTTGGTGTCACCCCTCCAATGGTGTCACCCTTGTGACGCCGTGTCCCCAATGGAAGATCTCCCTTCTATTCCTGTTTTGGTGACACATGTAACAGTTTGGATTTCCTATCGCTGATGGTCAATCCTTCTCTATAACAATATTCCAGCATTGCTATCCTGACATAATGCTGAGATAGCAATCACCGGAGGCCGCAGGGAACTTTATTAGCTTGTTAGTTGCTGTTCTTGTTTGCTCTGTGTGTTTGCTGTTGTCTAGGAATATCACCGCCAGTCAAGCGTCATGTATTGTTTGCTCTGCAGTGGAGAATGAAATACATTGCACATAGTTGGTTTCGGGTATTCAGAATCAATCTTGACAGATGGATTCATCAGTTCTGCCCCCCTTTTAAAGCCAAATGCTGATGAAATCACTTACAATGGATGCTGCTTCAAAATGTTTAAATGTTTTAATTTCCTGCAGAATCAGCTGGTCCCCTGAGCACTGGTCCTGACTTCCTGTTTTAGGGAGACTCCTTTCCCTTGTAGGATCCTATGGAGCCACCCTTGTGTGTGCTAGTTAGGGATGCACCGGTACCGGTACTAGTATCGGTGCCGATGCCGAGTATTTGGGCGAGTACTCGTACTCACTCAAATGCTCCGATGCCTAGCCCGATACTACCGGTATCAGGAAGCCGGAGAGCAAGTCATTACACGCTGCTCAGTAGGTTCCACATACCATTCGTACTCCTATGGTCTTACAGCATAAAAGTATCTGTGGTGCTGAAGGTGAGCGCACGGATGGCGCCATGCAAACACTAACAGTAAATGCAAAGGTATCACCGGCACACACTTGGAAGTTCAAATATCAATAATGCATTGATATATTTGATTTTGTGAAGAATGTCACATCATGTCATGCAGTGCTAACGTTTCAGGTCCACGCTCTGATGATGGATCCCTGCGTGGACCCGAAACGTTAGCACTGCATGACATGATGTGACATTCTTCACAAAATCAAATATATCAATGCATTATTGATATTTGAACTTCCAAGTGTGTGCCGGTGATACCTTTGTAATTACACGCTGCCCGGCTTCCCGATTGGCCGGGGAGCCGGTTTCATGCTCCCTTGTCACAAGTGATGAGAAGCATGGGGACGGCTTCGGGAAGCCGGGGGGAGAGCCGTTACACGCCACCTGGCTTCCATAAAGGGACTTCCGCTACTCGGTATTTGGCATTGGCAAGTACCAAAAAAAAATTATTAGTACTTGTACTCGATACCGAAATACCGGTATCGGTGCACCCCTAGTGCTAGTAAGCTGTGTGTGTCTACTCAAACACAGGCACAGCAAGGCAAGATACTTTCCACCTTCCCTCCTCCCTTCCTCCTTCCTTCTTTCTCCAGGAGAGTAAATGGATGACTGCTGGAAATTGCTCTGTCCCTTGTGATTTTGTACTTGTAAAGGAGTTTGTTCAATCAGATTGTAACATACACTGAGTGGCCAGTTTATTATGACCACCTGATGTTTGTAGGCAAATTAGCTATAATTAGCTATAATTTTGCACTGAAGTTGCTAGAGGGCCGGACCATTATAAATAGGGAAGCAGGTTGTTTACGACGACAGTAGAAGTGATTTGTTTCTGAAGATACGGATAAACAACGCGATTTCACAGCCTTTGAACGCGGGATGATTGTTGGCGCTCGGAGCCATGGAGCGAGTATCAGCAAAACAGCAGAATTCGTTAAATGTTCAAGAGGAGCTCATTGTTAAAGTGTTTAAAGACTGGACTGTCAGCCGAAAATCTGGGTCTGAACGTGCGAATTGTGGCCGTCAGCGACTAGTCAATGTTAGGGCAGAACGGAGAGTGGCAAGACTGGTACAAGACAACAGAAGGGCAACAGTGCAGTGTCAGATTCCTCGCATCACCTTTCAACATCTCGTGGAGTCACGAGGCGGCCCAACAAAGTACTGATGGGGTGGTCATAATAATCTGGCCTCTCAGTGTATATGGCCAGCTAAGCAAACAAACATCCTAAAAAGCGCACAGCGGACATAAGAACCGGCACATATGGTCCCCGGGTGCCAGCAATGAACTGTTTCCAGCCAGCTGTTATATTTCACCTTTGGACTTTCTGTAGATCCATACTGTTTGTTCTCGGATTGGGTGACAGGTTCTGGGCAATGTCACAAGGCTAGCGGCCTCTCTTAGCTATCAGTAGCATTGCAGGTTAGTGACCCTTATCCAGGGCCGTCTTTAATGAGGGGCAATTCCCCCGGGTCCAGTCATTGTTGTGGGGCCCAAAGTTAGGGTTGCCACCTGTCCAGGATTCACCTGGACAGTTCGGGTTTTGAATGCTGTGTTCGGGTTTCATGGCAGCAGAAACCTGGACACCTGATGTCAGGCAGACAGGAGCAACCAAAATTAAGATAGGGGCTACTGACCTCCCACTGAAAATAGTCTCAATTATGATATTTACATATGAATGGGTTGCCTCTATTTACATATAAATAAACCGCGACTCATTCTCCTCCAAAAAAATGTCTGCGTGTCGCTAGAGTGTTCGGGTTTCACTTGAAGAAAAGGTGGCAACCCTACCCAAAGTAGCTGCCCCTTGAGTAGGGTTGCCACCTTTTCTTCCAGCGAAACCCGAACACTCTAGGGAAATTTTTTGGGGAGAATGAGTCGTGGCCTATTCATATGTAAATAGCGCCACCCATTAATATGTACATTTCACAGTGGAGACTATTTTCAGTGGGGAGCAAGTAGCGCCTATCTTAATTTTGGTTGCCCCTGTTTGCCTGATATCATGTGTCCAAGTCTCAGCTGCCATGAAACCTGGACACAGCTTTCAAAAACCCGGACTGTCTGGGTGAATCCTGGACAGGTGGCAACCCTACCCTTGAGCCCACAAAAGATACACACGTGTCACCATTCTGTTTACTATGTGATCTGCATCACCTAGTGTTGCTCCACCCCTGCCATACACCTCCTAGTGTGACCGCATGACTTCTCACACGGGGTCACGTCTCCCTCTGATGTCTCCTCCTATCTGCATGGCAGAGGCGTGGAGTAGTGGGTATGTGGTGGGGTGTGGCAAGTATGTGGCATGGTGTAGTTGGTAGGGGTGGGCATGGTGGGTATGGGTGGGGTGGCCCAAGAAAATGTTTGCCCAGGGTCCAATCAATATTAAAGATGGCCATGCCCTTAGCATGCTGTATCAGTAGCCATTTTCCTACCTCTTCAGCACCTGGATTCTGGAGACTCTTTGGGTAGCAGACCGTTTGTATGATTGCATCTCGCTGCAGTGTGTTTGGAGAGGTACAGGGCGGTGTTTTTTGGTGTATATGGTATATATTAGCCAACTCCGGGCTAAATATTTATTTTGCTACGTATGTTCCCAGTGGGAAAATTCCCTTCACTTCCTGTACTTGGGACACAACAGGAAGTCAGTGGAAATCTCAACTGAGGGGAATTCTCACTTCGTTGAGCAGAGACTCATTAGTTGCCAGACATTATGGGAGTATGTTTTTGAAGGGTTCTTGAATAAGTTTCCCTGTTCAATTGAGAACATTTAGGCCTTGTTCACACCAGACACAGTGCGTTCCGGGCAGATTCTGTCCAGAACGCACTGCACTGCATTGCGGTCGGCTCACTATGTTGTGGGGCAGGAGGGGACGTGGTGGTCCATTGAAGTGAATGGCACCGTAGCCACGCCCTCCAGCCGCAATGAGATCAGCCACACGGGAGCGCCAGGCACATTATGCCTGCGGTCCGTTCCGGTCCGAACAAAATAGTGCTTGCAGCATTTTTTCTGACCAGACTACAGGCATTGATGTGCCTTGCGTTCCCGCCCCTTCTTGTATTAGGGTCTCTCCTTCCTTTTGCAGGGTCTTTTGCAGAGCCTCCTTGTGTGTGCTAGTAAGCTTGCAATCACACGGACACAGCAAGGCAAGCCATTCAACTGCTCTCTTCCTCCTCCCTTCTCCATGCTAGTAGATGGAAGGCTGCTGGAGACTGCTCTGCCCCTTGTGATCTTGTACTGGACAGGAAGTTCAGGGAAGCTGAGCTGAGAGAGTTGGAGCTGTTCGGAAACATGATGACTGTAAGTGCTTGGGGAAAAATGGAAAGAAATACTTTGCTGGGCGAAGTATATTTGTTTGATCTGGATTCATTCTTGAACATAAGTTTGAGAGTTTATTACTATTTTTATTACTAATTTATTTATTAGTTTATTATTCATTAAATTATTTTTAATAAAGTTTTATTAACAATGTATTCACACAATAAACAGGACAAGTTTCCAGAACAGTGCACGTA
>NW_017306665.1:1073944-1099956 GCF_000935625.1 Nanorana parkeri
GGGGGGGGGGACGCAGGCAACAATAAAAGCCTGGTAGCCCCTTTCCTCCTTCCAATTTAACAAGTAAATCCCAATGGGGCAGGTTAGCCACTTTGTAATTATTTAAAAACAGTGGGATACAACCTAGAATTCCTCATTCTAACCAGTCTGGGCCTTGTCAGTGATCACTGACCCGGGGTGAAGATATATCAAAGCTTTATCTGCGGCTCTTGTTGCCTAATAAATATGTGCATTCCACAAATGACTGCATACAGCGGATGATCATAGATCGTATCCACGCTCATGCGTCATAACACAGGATTGCTCAATGTTTTATGCATTGCACATTTTTCTTGCTGTTTGTTATACTTTATTACAGAGACAGTACAGTTCAAGGGTAGGCAACCTTGGCAAAGTCATGCCTGTGGCTGTCAGAGTCTTGCAGTCCTTCATGAGACTTGTAGTTGGAGTGCCGAGGTTGCCTACCCCGGTATAGTCTATTCTCATTGGGCACATTTTTTTGCCGGCACCAGTTTTTATTGTACAGTATTGCACATGTGTTAAACGTTATGTTAGGTTGCCCTTCAGGTTTGAACTTATATCAGACCTGCAACTTTTTTTTTATCACAGCGCACTACAATGCACAGATCTTTCACATCAGTCCAATGTGCTCCCTACAACGCTAAATGGTTCATCATGCCCAGGGGAGTCCCTAGGCATTGCGGGTTGTGGTGCATGGCGTCCTGCCTAGATCACTGATGTCCCAGGAGCTGGGTGGGATGCCAACTAGAGTGTCCTGCTCAGCTCCTGGCAACCAGTGACGTCAGTGAGCTAGGCGGGATGCCAGCCAGGTTGCTAGGAGCTCTTAGCAACCTGGGACACTCTGGCCGGAAAGGGGGCAGCAGGTGTGCACCCCACGTGTCCCAATGAGATGCCACCATAGGCATCATTATAGGGATGGCCCTGACAATGCCAACATTTACATCATTTCTGTGTCCTACAGTGATGGGAAGGTCAGGTGGAGGAACTAGTGAAAGCTGCTGGGAGCACTGGGATGCACTGGCATCTTTCAGGTCTTTCTGACACTCCCGCTGCAGAGACGAGGGGGCCCGTCGGCCGCCAAAAACTGTGGAGGGAGCCGAGAATTTTAAAAAAGCCTGCAGGCACTGCAGGGGGCAGCCCTGGGCCTCGGCCGTGAGGACCCAAAAGCCTGAGTACACGGGCGCGCTGAGATGGACACACACACAGGGGTGGTTTTCTGCAGCCTCCCCCACCAGGAAACAGCACCCTGTTTGGTCGGGAAGCAGGCTCCATGTTCCCTTGCGGCAGTGCCGGTCAGAGGAAATCTCCATGTTCCAGTATCGGGGGTGAGTATCAGAGCATTTGGGTGAGTACGGTTACTCGCCCAGATACTCGGTATTGTTGCATCCCTATTTTGAACAAAATTCATATCATCCAAAATTTCGCTAAAAGAACATTCGGATTGGTTTGCAATTTGAGCCTTATTGGAATTCGGACATTCGGATGCAATCTCGCTTGAAATCAATGGGCAATGCGCGGTAACGTGCACTAACACAATGCGTGCTCCTGCTAGGCTTAGGTGTAAACGGGGACTTAAACTTTGTTCTACTGGAGTATTATGAGTTACTCAAATTGTACACAGGGGTAGGCAAACTAACTCTCCAGCTGTGGTGGAACTACAATACCCATTATGCATCTGCCTAGGAGTCATGCTTGTGGCTGTCAGAGTCTTGCAATGCCCCATGGGATTTGTATTTGCACCACAGCTGGAGGGCCGGAGTTTATTATTATTATTATTATACACGATTTATATAGCGCCAACAGTTTGCGCAGCGCTTTACCATATAAGGAAGACATTACAATCACAATACAATTAAAGACAAGATATGAGGAGTTGACGAACGAGCTGGAAAGCAGAAGGTCTGATATAAGGTCTGAGACAAGGTTTGAGATATAGCCGGGGGTAGAGTTGTGGATGGCTTTGTAAGTCATTGTTAATATTTAGAATGTTATCCTTTGGGATATTCAAAGCCAGTGCAGGGATTGGCAGAGGGGGGAGGGGGATGGAAGCCAGTGCAGGGATCGGCAGAGGGGGGAAGTTGTGTTTTTCTTCTATATCTGCAGTAGCAGCCTGCCATGTGGCTGGTTTTGTCTGATTGAAACCTCATACTGTGCCATCTGATAAGGGATGAGTCAATGTGATGTTACATTCAGTTCTGCGTGTAAATAATATATTTATTTATCATTTTATTTAATTTATTTAATTTTATATTATTGTATTTTTAATGATATTTATTTACTTTAACTTATTTAATGTATAAAGACATGTAAAATGAATGATAAGTTAAGCTCACTTGGCACCGGTGTAGGGGGGCAAAGATCTCCCTTACAGGTCTGAGACTGATCCATGGTCACTCTCCTCTCATTGGAAAAAAACAGACTTGCTCTTCAATGCCCTCCGAACTCACAAAACTGCTACAAACTATAGAACTCGGTCCGTCTGTTGCTATACATAGCACTGAATCAAAAAGAAAAAGGAAAAAAAAAAAGAAATCATTATCACTTGTCGCACTGCAATTAAAGTGGTGATAAGATTTCTGGGCCATATTATGCAAAGCAAAACTCCTGGAGACCAAATAAACGTTCTTTTTTTTCTTCGTAATTCCTGCAGTGACCAGCTTGAAAGCTGCAATTAAGACAAGACGAAGAACGAAGTAACACAAATTAATTCTTTGACAAACTGTTTTTAAAATAAATGAATTAGGAAATGAATTATTGAAGAGACTTGCATTATTAATAGCCGCGCGTCTCCTATTGGAATGCAGAAGTCAGTTACATTCCGAATGGCACACTTAGAACTTTATTTCCTTGTTTTGTATTTTTGTTCTATCGATGGAACGTTAATGCATTCCGTGGGCTCCGTGTCACCAGTTAGGCTTTTTTTTTTTTACAAACTCTGATTTTGCAAAGTACGGAATTAATTAGTAACTAAATTATGGCCGAAAAGGTCCCAAAATTTTGATGGATCGTTGTAGGATGCATTTTATTTAAAGGAAGCCTTTCATGAGGGGAATGCTGCCTGTGTCATCCTCTTCTTCTGGAAATGTTAATTGCCTGGCTTCTAAATGACCCTCTTGCTTCAATACATTAGGCCTGATTTAATGACTAGCTCCAGACAAAACTATTTGTTTATTTGGATATGGGAAGAGTTAGAATGGCCGTCAAGTTTTTATTGGTGTTTGTTTCCCTACTGGGGAGATGTTTCCTCACTTCCTGACAAGAAATGTAGGCAGTGGTTGTAGGGTTGCCGCCTTTTCTTCAAGTGAAACCCGAACACTCTAGCGCCACGTGCAGCAACTTTTTTTTTTTGTTGAGAATATAGAGGAGAGAGCGAGGAGAGGCAGCCAGGGGAGGGAGTAAGGAGAATAGCTATAGAGGACTACAAATCCCAGCAATACATTATACAGCAATACAAAATAATATGAAGCTACATACTCTGTGCTGTTCTGGGTTGGCGCCCTGATGTCTCCAGGCAGCCTGGTGGCCTGTGCGAGCTCTGAGATGGGCTATGCTGGCTCTCAGGTGGGCTGTGCAACTCCCAGGTAGGCTGTGCGACTCTCAGGTGGGCTGTGCGACTCTCAGGTGGGCTGTGCGACGCTCAGGTGGGCTGTGCGACGCTCAGGTGGGCTGTGCGACTCTCAGGTGGGCTGTGCGACTCTCAGGTGGGCTGTGCGACTCTCAGCGCTGTCTGGGCTATGGTGTCTCACCAGGTGTCCGCAGGCGGGCAGCACGGTGTCAGGAGAGGGAGAAGGAGCAATCACAGATGCAGCTGCCAAGGTTCATGGCAAGCATGATCTCGGGCGGCCGCATCTGCCGGAAACCCGGATCTCCCTCTGAGCTTTGGGCACCTGTAAACAGACACAAGCTGCCAGCAGCTCAGAGGAAAATCCGGTTTCATGAGGATGCAGCTGCCCGAGATGGCACTTGCCGAGGAGCTCGGCAGCCGCATCTGTCAGGAAAGTTAAAGTGCTGGTGTCGGCACTGAGTGACTCCAAAACCAGACTGTTGGGTGAAAACCGGACAGGTGGCAACCCTAAGCTGTTGTCACCAGAACACCAGGACAGCTACAACAATTAAATCATAACTGGTGATGCCATGTGGCCTTATAAGGTCAATTATGTAACCAGCGTGCCACCCCTTTGTTCATGTGCAGCTGTGGAGTGGAGAATGCCCTGGCCGCTGCTGATTGGGCCGCCATTGACAGCTCCCTTCTGGGATTGGATTAACTCAAGTTAAGATGTGCAAGTAATGTGTGACAGATCACTTGACCTGTGATGTTATTAAGGAAAGTAGGCCATCTAGACTGGACATCAGTGTCCCTTGAATGATGTCTACAAGAGCAGTTTGGATCAATTGGCATCTCTGATTAAGGGGTTGGTTTATAACCCTTCTTTATATGCTGGGCAGATGCCGTATGCATGGCACTACCTGCAACTAGGTGGCGGTGAGGAGCATAGATTTCCTATGATGTGAACATGGCATCAACCTAGTGTATAGTGTATAAATGTGTAGGTTATAAATTAACCTCTTAGTGTTAGGTAGAGTTAGGTAGTGTTAGGTAGAGTTAGATAGCATTGGGAAAGAGTCATATTTTTTTTAAGCCGCATTGCAATGGAGAAATTGGAATTATGGGCAACACTTAAAATGCACCAACATGTAAGAATAGCTTCTTATTAGTATCTGCACTTTGTTTTAGCAGAAAAGACAATCTAAATCAGACTTGGCTTACTATACTCAAACGCCTGGCCAAGACATGTCTTCTCCTGTATAGTCAGGACCATGACAACCAATAAATGTTATGATGTCACTGCCCCTAGTGGATTCTTCATAGGAATATAGGAAACGTTCACTCCAGGAATAGAGAATGGAATATTGATATAATTAAACATAGCACCGGAGATGTTGGGTGATGTCCTCACCAAGGCCACAGACAGCAGCAAACCCCTGGAGAATAAAGTAGATGTAAACCCGAACTTGATGACATTTAGTTTGCTGTGTATTCTAAAATTGTCATGGCTTTTTTTTTTTAAATGTAATACTATTTTTAAAGTGCTGCTGATTTCCTCCATCCTTTTTTAACCGCTTTCTTTCTACATGCACTCACTTCAGTGTCAGCTTCCACATATTTTCTCTTGACTTGCTTCCTGATAGTGACAATGGTGGCTCATGGACCAGTTTCCTGATAGTGACAATGGTGGGTCATGGACCAGCTTCCTGATAGTGACAATGGTGGGTCATGGACCAGCTTCCAGCTTCCACATATTTTCTCTTGACTTGCTTCCTGATAGTGACAATGGTGGCTCATGGACCAGTTTCCTGATAGTGACAATGGTGGGTCATGGACCAGCTTCCTGATAGTGACAATGGTGGCTCATGGACCAGCTTCCTGATAGTGGCAATGGTGGGTCATGGACCAACTTCCTGATAGTGACAATGGTGGGTCATGGACCAGCTTCCTGATAGTGACATTGGTGGGTCATGGACCAGCTTCCTGATAGTGACAATCGTGGGTAGTGGACCAGGATATACGGTCTGACTGTATAGGATGGCTACTCTGGGATAGAAAAGGCAGATGTGCCCTGCTTCTAGATGGTGCGACCCAACCACCGTATCCTGACTTATCCCTGACTTTACTGGCTCCATACTTGTTCCAAGTTAGGGACTCAGAGACAGCCAGGGAGTGAGCATTTTCCACAACCAGGTCAGCACCTGTCGCGTCTGCATTTCTTTTTATAAAGAAGAATCAATTAGAAAAGTTTCAATTTTGCTGCCAGTTCTTAGTATCATAAAACATGCAGAATAAAATGTAATGCCTCTAATGATATTGTTAAATCTGGGTCTTGACAGCTGGTTTCAGGTCAGCGCGTGCCCCGCTCTGTTTTCCCTGCTGTAAATTGGATATGAAGGCAGCGGTGAGGCAGACAGGAATAAAAGCGGAAAAAGATGAATCTGTGTATTTATTTTTTTTGGACTGTCTGCTAGACAGTCTGACACTTCAGTTACCAGAGCTGCAGGGAAGCCCCGAGCTATCATCGTTCAGTGTTTTTACAGCCTGTCTAGGCACAGCAATGAAGGTTTAACGACACATCTCCTAAAATGGGTATTATTAACGAAGATACAAAACAATTAACTCCCTAATCTTAACCTGTCGCGATTCTGTTTTCCCTAATTTCCTTCGGGAAGAGGGGGTGTGATGATTATTCCCCGCTGTACAATTATCGAAAAGCAGGAATTGCTCTTGAGAATGACAAAGCTCTCTATGGGAAGTATTGGCTTACATTGTATACGCCACTCACCACCTTGGTGTTTTCCAGTGTAGTTGTGCCACCTGTGTTATTAAAGCTGAACTCCGGGCAAATTTCTAAATACACAGATGAAATACACACAGTATAAGGGAGCTGGTATACCTGCCAAAGGATTTGTATGTTTGTCCTTCTATTTCTGAAATTTACAGAACACCACAAATAAGGAATATAGTGGTATCCTTACTCCACCCCCTGCCTAGTGATTGGACATTTAATGAGTAGCAGCAGAGTTATGAACTCACTCCTCTGGTCACTTCTACTATCCTCATGTACCTCCCTCCATGAAGTGCAGAAGAGTCCTACCGCACTCCTTACTGGTATGTCCCTTGAGGTGGGTGCTGTAGTGACTGCGGATGTCGCAGCTTCAGATCCAAATAATAAAGTATGTCACCAGCACACCATGGTTCAATCTTCAAGCAGTGGTCATTTTATTGATGCACACACATCTTGTCACATTGCAGCGTTTCGGAGGCCACTCAGGGCAGTGACACCTGCTACTATTCAATAAATAAAAAAAAGCTGCTGCAGTCCAGAGTGTGGTGATTCATTTCCTTTTCTAATTCTAAATTCTTGCATTTGATATTTTGAAAAGCCAGTATAAAGGTAAAAAAGCAACTGTGAGTTTAACCAATCGTTCTTTGAAAATGAATTCTTCACGGTCAATGTAACTGGGTGTGTCACATGGGGGAAGTCCTTTGCCTAGACATTTTGTGCTAAACAGTGTCTCACTTTCACGTCTCATAAAGCTGGGAATGTACAGATGTGTCCCCTGCACTCCTTAGAGCATTCACGACCTTGGATTAAAAGGAGGTGCTCGCAGTGATGATAATGGATGGCGTCGTGCATGTCAAACTTGTATAGGAAGAAGATCACCAGCACTCATATATAATGAGGGCCAACGTTTCGGGGGCCACGCAGGGTCCCTTCAGCAGGACGACATAGTGAGGTTGGGACAGGGCCGGTGCTGCCACTAGGCACACTGCTGCTTAGGGCGCAGCCTCGATCACTCACCCCCCCCCCCCCCAACACATCCCCCCCCCCCCCCCCCCCTTCCATGGCACCCCTTGTCTATTTCAAATTGCAAAAGCCAATAGCAGGCTGGCTATTGCACCCACCCACTGAGCAGAGGAGCGGAACTGTATGGCAACCTTCTCTCTCAGGTCCGCTCCTCTGCTCAGTGGGTGGGTTTTCAAAAGCAGGTCTGCTATTGGCTATTTCAAATTAAATTACATCCACCTGTTGCCTGCAGAAGCTATGCAGCAGGAGAATGGGGCCACCCGCAGGGGGGAGGCATTTGGGGGTTGCGCCGTGGGGCGGCTGGGGGGTGCAGTAGCTGCTCTTGCCTAGGGCGCAAAATAGTCTAGCACCGGCCCTGGGTTGGGAGGCATGCAAATATAATTGAAGCCAGTATTAGCTGGCAAAATCACCTGGGCAGTCAGCAAAGGGCCCTTGATCAAAACAATTTTTTTCCCTCCCATATTTAGTTACATAATATGGAACTGGGGTCAGACAACGAACATCCCCTCCACTTCCGGTGCACATGGTATCAAAAAGAAATTGGTGAAGCATTTTACATGTCTTAAAGGAGAACTATGGGGTCAGTGTTTTTCTCCATAGTTCTCCTTAGGGTAACGGGAGGACACAAACTAGTGTCCTCCCGTCACCCTAAGCTCAGTATACCGCGAGCTGCTGCTCACGGTATACTGAGACGCCGCAGCCAGAGCGGATCCCGACCTGGACGTCGGGATCCACCCAGCTGCGTGAGTGACAGCTGGCTCTGCCTATCTAGAGGCAGAGCCAGCTGTACACGCCCCCTCCCCGTCCATTCTGCCAGTCAGCACTGGCAGATCGGAGCGGGGAGAGGGGAATCCAGCCCCTGCCCCTGTGACGGCAGAGAGCCGTGACAGGATCGAGAGGTGAGCGGCCTGTGACAATGACAGTCTCATTGTCACAGGTCGGCTAGAACTATGAGGTGAGTGGAAATCACTCATCTCATAGTTCTCCTTTAATGTCAGCCATAGCAGGAAGTGCTCCCTGACCAAAACCTCTTGGAGATCACAAGCCAGGAGCCAGATTGCAGCATCATGAAGACAATATCTTGTTTCTCATTGACCTTAGAAGTGAGCATTGTTCAGGTCTATGTCACAGCAGAAGGGGTTCTAACACCTGCCTGACCCACATCTCATAAAAATCGGCCCCTATATCCCAGAGGGCCCTTGTACAGCTGTATAGTCTACTACTTGCTTGGCAAACAACAATACTTTATGTATTATTTCCCCTAAAGGCTTGTAATCACGAAGATTTCACAGGGAACATTTACAAAACACCCAAAAAGAAATTGTACAGAAGATTTCACATTCTAAACTACAGATTTTCTTTTATTTCTTTTTCAATGCATCAAAAAAGTCTACAGATAATAAAAAGTATGCTCCATCACCAAAGACTATATTTCATGTCGGTTCTACCCCTATATCTAGGAAGAGCTGCACCGCATTTTCCCCATAAGACTTTGTAGATTATGAGCCTCACAGAGTACAGCCAATAGTGCAACAATGTGCAAAACATGCTTTGGGACACATTGAAAGCATTAACCAGTTGACATCCGCGGTGTTAAACTCCCTTCCCATCCAGGCCATTTTTATACAAGGGCTTGCATGTTGCATGCAAATACAGTATGTTGACAGGGAACATGCTGACAGGAGGAAAGTAAAGAGGGAAGACAATGTGTCACGTATCTTAGGTGGAGCCTGAGATGACGAGGGCGGCCTCTCTTGCTGCTCCAGTCCAAACACCGCTGGATGGTGGAAACAGGTGCGTGAGGACAAGGAGTGGCACAAGTGCCGGTAGGTTGCGACTCCTGTCGAAACTGTGTGCGGGTTGCAGAGGTTTCTGAGCAGGATGCAGGTTGGTAACAAGATCCTAGAAGCAGAGTAACACAAGCCGGGTCATCAACAATCTGGCAACGAAGTACAGGATCAGAAGGCAGGACATAATCAGGGACAGGCCGGGTCGGTAACTTCCAGGCAGAGTGGTATCCAGGGAGCAGGCAGGAGAGAGGGCAAGACAAGCCGAGGTCAAGGAACACAGAACAGGAGCAAGGTCAAGCAGGCCGGGATGGTAGCAGGAAATCAACTGGTATACAGGATCCAGGAACACCGGAATAGCTGAAGATCAGTCAGCAGGGAGGTCTGGGTGTCTCAGCCTTAAATAGCCCTTTTGGCACCATCATTAGGAATGGGCGTGTACGTATGTCCGCGCACACGGCGTTGTGTCCGCACGCCCACGTAGAGGCACGCGGCCGCGCACCATCCTCGGTGTAGCATGCACAGGTGTCCGTCCAGCATTCCGGCCCCGCAGGCTATCTCTGGCTTCATGACACAATGTCAGTCTGCCTCTCCTTCTTTAATGTGCACATAACAGGCTATGGTGTGATTTGGCCAGTGTCCTTGACCAAATTATGCTGTTTGCTGCAGTACGGTTCAAGACTTGGAAGGCATCTGAAATGTGTGCCTGAATCACATGGCCAGGTGTACAGAATTACAGATCCTTTAGAAGGAAAAACTGTATATATATATATATATATATATACGTATTTATCTGTTTTCCTGCAGTTGAGCTTTAATATACCAAAAGGGATGTTCCGCTCCTACCTAGGATTTGAAAGGTCATCCTTCTGATAACTTCTGATAATCACAGTTGCCGGACCACTCATTCTTTTACAGTACTTTCCTCTGAAATGGGACCCCGGACTGTTTCCACACTTCATATGAAAGTCTGAGGAGAATTAAGATTCATGGGACCTGATGCTTCATAGATCAAGTGGTTCAACATCTGCCCTGGAAAATATCTATGCAATGCATCAAAGGTGCCATTACAGGCAATAGATCTACAAGCAACTCTGTAAAACCACTTTATGATTAAGCTGAAATTGCGTTCAGAGCAAAGGGTCAGGGCTAAATTGGAAGTCAAGGCAATTTTTTATCCATTTCCAGCACTCCTTTCCTCTAACCAGTATGCCTTACATTTTCAGTGTTTGCTCTGCAGCCATGAGTCTAAATATATGAGGCACTAAATACCAGTCCTGTTGTGGGAAGCAGTCAGAGTAGGACTGGGCTGGGGGAAAGTGGGGCATTTGCCCCCTGGGTCAGCAGAAGTGATGCATGCTGGGCTGGTGGCCCTGAGTGGGACTACTCCCCTAATTAGACCTCAGTCAGAACAGACCAGCCAGCCAGTGACAGCTGCTGGCTTTTATACAGCTATCTGTTCCCTGTTCTGTGGCAGCTCAGCCACAGTACTGAGGGTCCGAAGTTGGCATGCTCCCAGGACAGAACAAGGACACCGGCCGTATGCGTATATATTGCAGATTGGCATTAAAGCCCACCACCATGCTACCATATATGTGTACAATGGGTGGCAACAGGATAAGGATCCTGCAAGTACAAAAGTACAAAATGATACCAGTTGATATGCTGGAAATGCACTCAACTCTCAAGTCTTGTTGTGGGCTGACAACACATAACATTTCTGTGGACTGAGTGGTCTCAGCCCTGGGCAGTTTTATTTTGCTAAACTACTCAAACTCACCCTCTACTCTATTCTCTACATACAACATGGGCACTAAACATTCTGTAGTCTCAAGATAACAACTGGGAGGGACAATTAGACTAATTGAGATAAAAATCCAGATTCCACAGGACAGCTCTTAATTTTTCACCTGATCAACAGGTATGTTTTTACACTTATTGAACAGTTATAACAAAAGACTTTCAGTGGTTTGTTTAACAGACCAAAAAGGAGTAAATAACACTTGTAATTGTTAGGGTTTACATACGCTTAGAGAAAGCATCCACCTTTCGCCATGCCCAGTATTCCATGTGGCACCATGGCACACTTTGTGTGGTACACTTTTTTTAGCCCGCAGGAAACAGTCACTGCCATATCAAGGACAGTTGGTTGTTTTTGCTGTTCCCAGGTCACAATTTTCCAACCTTTTCATGGTAGCAGCTCCAATGGGCTGCAGTGGTGGCGGTGCAATAAAATGTCAGCGATTCTGTCTCTCCCGGTGTCACCACAGCATGAAGTGTACAGTTGAGACCAAACGCTCTAATGACATTGGCATCTCTCTGTCTCTCCCCATACCTTTACAGGATGATTAGAAGTACAATACTATTAAAGTGGAAGTAAAGTGACAACAATAAAAAATCTCTGGTAGGTCAGGATTTTTGGCAGAAGAGGCGCGCAAGGTCTGCCACGTGCAGCCATCAGGCCACTTGCTGGGCACCAAGGAATTCCATCCTCTTTAGAAAAACTTCCTCCTAGGCATCATCTTTAATAATGAGCAGAGAAGGCAGATGACCTGATTTCAGAAGATCATTTCATGATACTTTCACTGTTATTTTTTTTTAATAAGTGGAGGTTTTTATTGCATGTAGTGGGGGGTTTATCTACTGAACTGTGTCTTTATTCTGGTGCCATGACTCCTGCTTTATTATATCTACCTACTGCAATCTTTGATCATTCCCCTCTTGAACATCTTTTTCTTCTTTTTCACGTATAAAGATTTGTCACAGCTGGCAATGTTTCCTTGGCAATTGAGAGGGTTGGGGACATGTCAATCTGGAAAAAGGCTGTAAAAAGAAATTATCCTGAAGTAGAACTATGGGCAAAAGCAAAAATTATATATATGATGCAATATATCAATATCATTAATGCAGCCCATGGCGTAACAATAGCCACAGCAGCCCATGTCAGCTGCTATGGGGCCTCGGGGTGGAAGGGGGCCTCATTAAGAATTGCAGAAGATGCTATTGACCCTGTACCCTTTATGACATTTCCAATAAAGAAGAGCTTACATCAGGTGTACAGGAGAATGCTATGCAGACAGCTCTCCTGCTACCTGTCCTTGATTTAGATTATAAGGGGTTGCCAGAGAGCCCCATCAAATTTTGCTATGGAGCCCTATGATCTTGTAGCCCCCATCTCCTTTTGTGATGTGGCTACTAGACATTTAGTGATTGCCAGGGCTCTAGTCAGCCTGGTTGGATTATAGTGGCATTTAATTGGTTAATGCCAGGTGTCTGGCATTGACTGTACCCCCCCGGGTGGAGTGTGACTCTGCTGTATTGTGGGACAGCCAATGAGGGACACTGTAAGTGTATGTACAGTGCAGCAGCCAATCACTGGGTTTCTCTCAACCAGTGGTGCATGCTGGGATAGGGTACATATACTGGAGGGAATTGCCATGTGCTCAGACTAGTCGGGACCAGCCATGGATTAGCACAGGACTGGGTGCTGTCCATCTACCCTCCAGGCTAGGCCTGAGGCCCTAGGGGTGAGCAGAGGCTGGAGTGTGGGAAGTGTTCCCTGGGGCCTCAATTATGGAGGAGGTCTGTGCTGTTGCCAGAGCAGGAGAACCAGGACAATAGATGGCTGCAGAAGGTACTCAGAACCTAGAGGACCTCAGGAGCATGGCTGGTGTCTCTCCTACTGATGATCTGTGCTCATCCCTGCTCATCTGTTAATTCAATTACTACTTATTGTACCACAAGTGGATCTAACAAAGGTCTGGTGAGTCTGAAGTCTTTGTCTGGTACACCCTGGATGTCTAGGATCCCTATACCGTCTCTCCCCAGTAAGAAGATGTTAATAAAAGTTATTCAACATTGCCGTACATCGGCTAAAATCAGCCGTACATCAGCTGCGTTCGCTTCAGGCCAAAGCTCCGGCAATTTACTCGCTGTTGTTCGCCCCTATTCTCATAGGAGCCGGACGGCAGTAAGTAAATAGCCGAATGCCGTTGAGCGGCGTTTGGCTCGGCTATTCTGCTCGCTACTCTCTGCAGGGAGATGATCGAAACGCGAGCAACGGCATGTGTTCCCTCACTTCCGATCAATAGAGCTGATGTGTGACAGTTTCATTGCCACAATGCCTGTGTGTGCTGTAAAGTAGCCACTGCTCCAAGCTCGCTCCCGTGATGGACTACAATCTCATGTTTAAATTGTATTGAGATTAGAGCTGCAGCTAACGATTATTTTCAAAATCGATTAACTTTAACTCCTTAGTTTAGTGTCAATTTAACTAATGTGTATGTGTGCAGAGATGATGACGGATCCAACTGGCAGACCATGTGTAGCCCTTAGAACCAGCTGGTGATGATAAAGACAAGTAGACTCATGGTTCCATATCACCGAGAGGACCATTTTAGCCCAAGCAGTTGCCAAGGAAAATGTTGTAACTGAAATGTTCTTTATATTTTTATTAATATTGTGTTGTTGAGATTTTATGAGTTCTGTAATTTGGTGAGGAAACAATAAAGCCGTGCTCTGTTGCTTTTCCAAACACTTGTTCTATTCAATTCTTTGAATTGTTTTCGTATATTAAGCGAATGCTGGTCAGGAGCAGCCAAACTGACAAATTCACAGCAAATTGCAAATTATTTTGTTAATTTCTAAAAGTCTGTGTTGGAAACAGAGACAACAATAGGGACACTAGAACATGATGGTGAATCAGATTCCTGCATGTGGCATTGAGGCTGATCTGAGGTCAGGGATAAAATCCAAGAGTTAAAATAACAAAGGTCATTATCAACATGATGGCATGTGGTTTGCCTTAGTTTTATTATCTGATAGAAATGGAAAGGAAGGATTTAATTTAATGAATGGATTTGTTATGCTGCAGATATTTTAACAGTGCATGTAAAGCCGAAACCTTTTTTTTTTTTAGTTTTATATAGAAAAGGGAACAAACCCATACCAGGTGATTTTCTTTGCTGCTTGGGGAGGTTTCCCTTCACTTTTTGTTCTGGAGATTCAATGTGAAGAGAAAGAAAAACTCTCCAAAATGAATGGAATTCCCATCTAAGCTGTCATTGTAACAGATGTCACCATTGGAGAATTTTCCCTCAACTCTTGTCTCAATGACAATGGTGGCCAGGACCCATAGAGGGGGCTCAAGCAGAAAGAAACTTGTCAAAAAGTAATTTGCCTTAAAGCCCATCACCGCAAGATGTCTCAAGTCTGCTGGGTGAATGACACCCAGCAGGGCCATAAATACAGATCACACGGCCCCATAGCAAAAATGTGATGGGGGGCCCCCCTGACAACCTCTCTCTGAGCTGTAAGTAATGATGCCAAGATCCCAAAAACTCTTCTTGTGCATCTGAAGTGGTCTATACACTGTAGACTTTACATGGGATTAGAGTTGTTGTCAACTGCAACCACGCCAACCCTTAATGAGACAGTATTGTATTATCTCCGCATGTTCTAATTTGCCTCAATGACCTAATAGGACCCCCTTCCATAGCAACTGCCTGGGCTGCTATGGCTTTAGTTACACCACCGACGCCCAGTTCCATTCAACCTGGAGGACTGAGGACATACTGTGAATGCAGGACATCATGGGACAGCACAGCACTCTTCATTCACGGTCTGCTAAGGCAGATTGGCAGGATTGTGTATATGTCATCCAGGTTTCTTACATACACATTATGAGCTGCTCCAGGGGTTATGGTTGATAAACAGAAAACGTACTCAGAATGCTAATTTGTTCTGGTCTTGGTCATGGAGCCCAGAGGCTTTGTAGAGCTTTGGGTAGGATAAAGCCTCAATTCCTGGGTCCACATCTTACCTTGTAGGCAGATCTCCTTATTAGTCTCAGCTATCCACCGGCCTTTATATATGTGAGCTGACTTATGCTTGGGGCTCCCTCTGCTGCTGGGTGAAAAGCCTGAGTTTTATGCTATGGACTTGCTGCATTTAAACTGTGTTTGTTTGCTGCCTTGCTGAATAAAGTGCAGGACAAACCTGCTTGGACTGTTCCTGGATGTCCCTTTCTTGTGCATGGTTTACAGCTGCCAATACCAGATGAGCTTCTCCCCCCTTACATGTGGTATAAATGTTTATTTTTTTAATCAAAAGCTACACTTTATGTGCTTTTTTTCACTTAAAAATAAAGATATACTGTACATGCAAGCCATATATATTTATATTCATAAGGTATCAAAAAAGTGGATTCAATTTGTTATCAATGAGCACCAATTGTTTTAAAGCACTGCTGCACAACCGCGATACATAGGGCACACTTGCCGGTGTAAGGTGACCAGACGGCCACAGTTACCATCTCCCTGGCAGATAGCTTATCTTACAGTTTTAGTAAAACAACACCATACACAAGAAAGAAGAAAGGAAGAGTGCTGCTGCTTCTCCTCGCCACCACCGTCATAGCGAGCCATTCACGATCCAAGCGTACAAAGGGCCCTTTCAGAGGCTGTTTCTGTAGACTGTGCTTAAGTGTAAGCTGTTTAGGTAACATGCCAAATCCTGTTGTTGCTAAGATTAGGCTTTTCTGACTCTGGAAGAAGACTGCGCCAGCCTGTTTAATTTATAATTATTTTTAGGCCTTTGCATGTGCCAGGGATGAAGGTCTTAAAGGGAAAGTCCACAAACACCTGCGATTTCAGTTTATAAGTAGATGTTGGAGATGTTGGTAAGTAAGATCATCTACTGCCTTCTTGTACTCTTCCTCCACTCTATTAAGGAGAGCACTACTCTTGAGTTTCCATTCCCTCTCACCTGCTGTGAAAAGCTTTCTAAATCTAGCTACAAGGCTTTTTATATAATTGCATTTAATAGTAGTGTATACTGGTTTGCATTTATTTATTTTAAATGTCAATAAATACATTTTAAAAAATCCAGGTACACCATACAGCCCCGATCAAAGGTAAGGTTGCCTCAAGCAGCATTTTATTGGACGGCAGCCACAGTGTCCCAGGTCACTAAGAGCCTGTGGGCTCCATCTGGCCTCTGTGACCATTCACTGATAGCACAACCCTCCCTCCCTTCCCCTGGGGTCGACCATACAATGACACCCCATCCCACCCCTAGCCTCAGGCAGCAAATAATGTAGGGACAGCTCTGGTGGTGCTGGTAGTGACAACAGCTGATGGTGCTGCATTACAATCCAAGGAAAAATACAAGCACTCAATTTCTCAGGATGCAAACATAGTCTTGTTTATTGTAAATGGAGGCAGTGACTGTGCCACTTTGAGGAAGAGACCCAGCACGAGACCCAAAACGTTGACATTGTGACCTATGTGACTTCTTTACAATAAACAAGACTATGTTTGCATCCTGAGTGATTGAGTGCTGGTGACTTATCTTTCTTGGGTATACTGTATATAGCATTGCATATAAATATTTTGTATTTCCATTTCAAGCCAGGGTGGAACCATAGTCTTCTTTTCACAGGCGTGTTGTTTACAGGCACCAATAGCTCAGTTCCACAAACAAACTAATGTGTCAGAGAAATGGTCTTCCTTCTGTTGTGCACCGATGGCTATGTATGATGTTTCAGTTAGAGAGCGAGAGAGAGAGAGAGAGAGAAGACAAACAGTTTTTGCTGTGATCTCTATTGTAAAATCCCATAAAATAATTTAAAAAGATAATTGCACAAGTTATCATTACTTGAAATATTGATAGCTTTTGAGGATATTGAGTGATATTGAATTGTCCACTGCATTGAGTAGCTCAGGAAATAATTTTCATGGTGTTAAAGTGACACTAAACTCAGGAGTTAAATCTTACAAATGCATTCAAGTACCTTAACTTTTAACAACAATGTATCTTATTTGTGTATCACTCAGCTGTAGATCCTCAAATCATCTCTGAATTGGTGCTGACACTGTCCTTCCTTCTGGAGGGTGGCTACATTTGTTCCCTATGGTTCCTGTGTGTGTTGTAAAGTAGTCACCCATCCAAGCTCACTCACATAGGAAACTTTAATTTCCTCCTTTACTACAAAATAACACACATTGTTTCAACTTCTTATTAACACTCCTATATAAGAAACACTAATAACAAAGCAGTATTTGAATTCTCCCCCAATCTTGGCCATTCTGGAAGGGGGGTACGTCTGCACCTATCTGTTTAAGTTGGATACAAAGGCCATCAGAAGGAAAACATTTTTATACTCATTCTCGCCATGTCGATGTCGAACTCCCCAGAGATTAGACGTGGGCTATAAAAGCGCCATCATTCTGTGCTCTGTAAATGCTTTTGTCTGCGAGCGCTTCTTCTTCTTCTTTGCGAAGACGTTTACAGCTAAATGGCTGCATCACATCTTTTTATACTCAGAGGAAGAGAAAGTTCTGTGCCACTTCCCCTGGGCGGAAGAGGGCAAAGCCATCAGGCAAAGTAAGAGGATACAAATGGATTCTGAATAATTCTTGTATAATTTAAAGGGAGGCTATAGTCTTTTGAAATAAACCTGTCAGTCCTATGAAGGTGCAGGACAGGTTGTAGCAGTATAATGCAGACAGTTAGCATTGCCTGCACATACTTTTACACAAGCTCTCCAGTACCAGGGGTGTTTCGAATTCTGGGCCATTGCAACAAGCCATTTTCAACACTTTTTGTTGGTGTCAAAGTCTGGCCTGCCCCCTGCTGCCTTCTAAACATTCCAATTTGCTGTGATATTACAGTTAAGGGCCAATAGAAACACATGGGAAGGGCAGGAAAGAGTTTAACAACACAGGAGGTGTTGAAACAGCCGTAAGCCAGGATTTTAGTCACCACCCAGAGAGCAAGCAATTGAGCTGCAAGTTTGAAAATGACTTGCTAAACTATTGCAGACTTGCCAAGCTTCACAATTTTGTTGCACAATTACAGCAAGTCTGCATTGCAAGTCTCCAGACCAGTGAGCTTGCAGAACTCTTGCTAAGAGCTGCAGGACTCTTGCTGTAGACTTGCCAAGCAAATTTGCTACAAATTCAAAAAGTGTAAACTAGAACTTATGCTGCAAGTGTTCTGCAAGTCTACAACTTGTCAGGAATGTGTGCAGCAAGTTAACAAGAATTACAATTTAACCCTGACACAAGTTTGTGGCAAGTTGTGGCAAGTGCTATCTGGGCAATAGTCATGTAGCACTCAGGCAAAGGTATATAAAAGGTAAATCCTATCACAAAATGTGTACTCACTGGAAATTCACTAGAAACTTCCTTTAGGTAGAAAGCATCTGCAATCTGGCACTATGAGAATGTTAATTAATGTTTGTTCCAGGTACCAACTAGGAATGCACACCGGTGTACATTTCACATTCTCAGACACTGCCTTTAAATGATATGTAAACAGTATGTAAACCCTAACAAGAACTCTTATTTGGCCTCTTGTTAACGTTTAAAGCTATTTGTTTATCTGATTCTTGTAGCAAGACCAATGAAACTGACCCTGAAGTAGTATTTCATGTACTTTTACCATACAAAAAAACATGAATACACTATACCCTTGTCTAATGCATGCAATGGTTTCTATAAGAGGATACACTAAAACATCACTTAGCTTTGGTTGTTGCTGTTTTACAAATTCCGTATTGAACAGGACTTTGTGGTGATTAAGCATTCCCAGGAAAATGGTTTCTTGTCATGGCTCAGTATTGTCTTTCTGGTTCCCTGGTCAAGTGCGTTCCTTCGGTTCCCCTCAGTGAAGTCCTGTTCAATACAGAATTTGTTTACCTGTAACTAAGTAGTTTATGTACGTAGCATATGTGTATAGTAAAAGCATGTTAAATACTACTTCTGGGTCAGTTTCCTCAGTCTTACTACAAGAACCAGATAAACAAATAGCTGTAAATGTTGGCAAAGCAAAACATTTGGGGGCTCGTCCGGGATTAGTCCTAAAAGTTTACCTAGTAAACTATTTGGGGGTTTGTCCGGGATTAGTCCTAAAAATTTGCCTAGCAAAATATTTGGGGACTCGTGCCCGGGATTTTAGTAAACTCAATTGAAACAGACCTGTCTACGACAGGTCCAAGTGTTTCCCATGGATCAAGAACCAATCAACATGCTTCCCACCCATGTGATCGCCATGACATACATACAAACCTGAAGGTGCCCCTGTGTGTGTTGTGAAGTAGTCACCGCTCCAAATTCACTCCTATAATTGGTTACAATCTCAATACAAATTTGTAAACTAAACATGATATTGTAGTCCATCACAGGAGTGAGCTTGGAGCAGTGACTACTTTACAACACACACAGGGACCATGGGGATCAAAAGTATCCACCCTCCAGAAGGAAGGACAGTGTCAGCACCAATTCAGAGATGATTGGAGGATCTACAGCCGAGTGATTCACAAATAAGATACATTGTTGTTTATAATTAGGGTGCTTGAATGTATTTTTAAGATTGAACTCCTGAATTTAGTGTAACTTTAACAGAATAATAATAATAATAATAATAACAAAACAAATAAAAATGGCATGGACAAAAGTGATGGGAGCTTTAGTCTGTTGCAAAACCTTTAGAATCAATCACTGCAAACAAGTAATTTCTGGGACTTCAATGAGACTGCACTGGCCAACGGGGAGTTTGACCCACTCTTCTTGAGTAAACTACTCCAGCTCTCTCATGTTTGAAGGCTGTCTTCTCCAGACTGCATGTTTCAGCCTTTTTCCATTGATGTTCTATAATATTCAGAGTCCATAGAATGCCATTTCAGAATAGTCTAACTTTTTTCTTCTTAGCCATTCTTGGGTGCTTTTATCTGCATGTTTTGGCCATTATCATGTTCGGGGACCTAAGACCTGTAACTGAGAAAGAGTTTTCTCACACAAGGCAGTAGGTTTCATGCTCGAATTCCTGCATATTCTTAATTACATAGTGCTATGCAAAATAAAAAGGAACCATATTCATATAGAAACAATTGTATGCTTATAGAGGTATGTGTTCATAGAGACCTCAGCGATGTGCTAATGAAGGCACAGTGATATATGGCGCTACATGCATACAAAAATAGAACAATTGTATTCATCATTTTTTTTAGCATAATATTCACACTTTATATAGCACCTGCACATCGAGCGGCAGAAGCTGTCACTGTTGTTCGCGATTGTGGCTATGAATCTCTGCCGGATCCACCTTACTCACCTGACCTGGCACCTTTGGACTTCTTCCTGTTTCCAAATCTGAAGAAACAGCTTCAAACACCCAAACAATGATGTCGGCTAGCAGCAACACACGGCTCGGTATTCAACTTGTCCGGCATGACACCTACCCCATTTCTCTTGGCTCTGACTATAATTCACCACGACCTGCAAAAACAAAAATTGGCATGCATATTACTAAGATATCTATAAACCTACAAAATGTCAGATCCCTAGCACATCATGATCATGGTGAGGGCAAGAACTTATCGGCCTCCCCTCGTATATACTGCAGGCATCTATTATTTTTTGCATTTACACTTTACCTTGTATAGAGCTATAAATTAATGCTTTATACATATATTTTTTTCTTTTTTATTGCCAGGTACCATGTAATATTTCACAATTGTTTTATATGAATATATTATTCTTTATTGTATCTTGTACTGCTGTCTTACAGATTTGCTTTTTACATACATTACGCCATTTTGTATACCACTATGTACCATGGCTTCTTTCACTGTCCCCTATATATTGCTATGCATCTTTTTAACTCCTTGCTGTCCGCCCATCGTAAAATTACGGGCGGACGGTGGATCCTTCCCGTCAGGTGGACGTACATGTACCGTATTTGCCGGCGTATAAGACGAGTTTTTAGACTTAAAAACATCCCCCGAAAATTGGGGGTCGTCTTATACGCCGGGTATACAATACCGCTGGATGTGCGGTAATACAGTATACCGCCTACATACAGTATACCACGCTGAGCCAATCACGGCGAGCGATGTATTCTATTAATGAATACAAAGCCTGCTCGGATTGGTTGTGTACATTGCTCGCCGCGTATACTGTATGTAGCCGAAGCTACCATACATACAGTATTACCGCACATCCAGCGGGCTGACAGATTAGCCTCCCTGGCGGTCTGATTATTTAACTTTTTTTTTCCTTTTTTGTTCAATTTTTTTCCTTTTAAAATTCCTGCCGGTTCCGCCCCCCTGCGACGCGAATGCTCGCAAGGGACGGAAGACAGAGGACACAGCGGGGATTGTAGACAAGGTAAGAGACTTTAATCCCGAGTGTGGCTCGGGGTTACCGCTTATGGTACTGAAAATTAACCCCGAGCCACACTCGGGAATACCGCCATGGAGGTTAGTTGGGTGTATTTAAACATTATTTTGGGCTATACTCGTCTTATATGACGAGTATATAGCCCAAAACCTATGTTTTAACAGAAAAATTAGGGGGTCGTCTTATACGCCCAGTCGCCTTATACGCCAGCAAATACGGTACGTGATTTTTTTTTCTGCGTGTGCGTCAGCAGAATCTCGCCGGGAAGGTAAACAGCCATTAACGGCTGTTTCATACAAACATATCGCTTGTATAACCTTACATTGTGCGGCCCCCCTGCTGCCACGCCCCACACGTTGCCGCTGGCGCTTTCGGTTATCACGGGCACCGGTGTCCCCCCTGCGGTGCCTGGTACCGAGAACATCGGCTCAGCGGTTGCTACTAGAGGGATGGAGGAGAGATCAGTATTTCCCCCACCGCTGATCTCTCCTCCTTCTCTCTAAAGGCGTAAGCGATGTGTATTATATCACGTCCGCCTTTAGCTGTCATTTCTCTGGCTGAGAGCCATTGAGGAAGCCGGTGAAGCAGATCTCTGCTTCATCAGCTTCTTTGGGGGTCTTGGGGACCCCTGATGTTTCCATAAAGAGGACCTGTCATTTTTTTTTAAGAGGACATAAGGGGATTTTTAGCCACCTATGTTATAGCAAGAAAAAAAAAAAAAAAAAAAAAAAAATTAAAGCCTCATATTAAAAAAAAAAAAACACCCAAAAAAGTGTTAAGTCCCTCGCCCCCGCACTTATACACGTAAATACGCGTTGGGTGCGTCTACGTGCTAAAACAACGATTACGCCACACATGTTACATATCACCGCGAACGTCGGAGTGAGAGCAATAATTCTAGGCCGTTCAAACACTGATAACACTAAACTGATGAGCGGTAAAAGCTTTTAAAGTGTCGCCTATGGCCAATTTTAGGCGTGGTAGATTTTTGAGATTTTGTGGGCGCACGCAATTTTAAAGCTTGACATCTTTGGTCACCGGCCCATAGAATCGGTCTGGCGCAGCTGAGTCGGCAGGTCGGCTATACAAGTTTAAACAGAGTCCCGGCGGCACTCTGTCGGGAGTCTGTTTAAACATCCTCGATGCTAGCGACCAACACTGTACGTCGCTGGTCGTGAAGGGGTTAAATAAAGGACTTGTCAAAAACTGTGTGCTGTGTTTACTTACTTTTCAAAACGGTGTGGTGTGTTTATTTACTATTTCACTTAACTACCCCTTATTCATGGGGGCAGGATCTGGGTGCCCTCTTTATGAAAGGGAGCACCCAAATTCAGATAAGCCCCCCTGCACCCCTCCCCATGTTAAGCGCATGTGGCTTCGGGTGGTGCAGGAGGGCAATTGTGCCACTGCTGGGACCAAGGGATATTGGGGGGGACCCTACGCTTTTTTTGCTTTTTAGGGCTTTTCATTTTTTGCTTTTTTTTAATTATCTAACACCTTTCAGTTCATTTACAAAAATTCAGATGCATCCAAATTTTTGGGATCGCAAAATTCATTTGAATTAATTATTTTGTCCATTTGGATGCAATTTCATTTCGGAACAAAATGAATCTCACATGTCTATTGAAGACACGTGTGATACTAATTACAGGAAACAGTTTGCAACATCACTATAATAAGAACATTCCTAATCTTTTCTATGAGTACGAACAAATCTGTCTAGGCACCCAGTTTAGGGTAGAACAAGCAACAATCCAGAGCAGACAAACATACATTGCCCAGCAAAGTATTTGTTGAAATGTCTGCCCAAGCACTTACAGTCCTCATGTTTCCAAACAGCTCCAATTCTCTCAGCTCAGCTTCCCTGAACTTCCTGCCCAGTACAAGATCACAAGGAACAGAGCAGTCCCCAGCAGCTGTCTATCTACTAGTTTGGAGAGAGCAGGGAGCCGGGCAGTGGCTTGCACTTCTGTGACTGTCTGTTTATAGAGACACACACAGCTAACTAGCACACACAAGGATGGCTCCATAGGCCCCTGCAAGGGAAAGGAGCCATCCTAAAACAAGAGATCAGGACTTTATATATGTATTTTTTTTTAACAAATTGTCAGCCCGTAATAAAAAATAAAACCTGAGCAGGGAATGTATCATGTAAAAATGATTTAGGTATACTGAGTAAAGTTATTATAAATTTGATCTGGGCACCAAGACTTCATGACGGCGTTAAAAAAAGTTAAAAAAATTGCAAATGTAAATTTTTTAGTCTCTAACGTAATTAATACACAAAATATATACAAAACCCGATATATTTTCTTTAACCTTTTCGCTGCCAGTGACGTAAGGCCTACATCACTGGCAGCAGGCCCTTCTAAAAAGAATCTATAACATCCATTCGCCGATCTCCTCCCCGCTAATGGAGCCGGAGGTGACTCTGATGGCATCACTTCCTGTTCCTCAGCTGTCATTCCCCGACTAGAGAAGCCGGGGAAGAAGCTATTGAAGCGCAATAACTTCCTTGCAGTGGAAAGGAGTCGCTCGGGGGGTTTTAAAGTGTTATTGAACCCCCAGCTTTTTTTGCATATATCTACTGCTAGGAAGCAGTAGATATATGCAAAAACATAAAAAAAAAAAACACTTTAAAAGCGGTCTTCCCCGCGCGCTCCCGTCCGAAAATCTGAAAATTCTCGGGCGGCCACATCTTGGGGGGCGGGCGCATTTGCAGTTCTGATTTTCGGCCAGGAGATGAGGAGAGACGCAAGGTAAGTCTATGGACGCGTGCACCCACATGCAGACACCGTGGGACAGGAAGTACCAGCAAGGACAGAGGAGTCAGCGCTGGATCGGAGACCCGCAGCAGTGCTGAAGAGAAGGCTGAAAACTACAGGAAAGAAGAGGAAGATCCGATTAAGAGACATCATTTAAGGTAAGTGCTTTAATTAACATTGGAGGGAGGGGAAAATATTTTTGACTTTAATGTTACTTTAAGTAATTTTCAGGCCTAAAATGTGGTTTATAACATGTGTGCCAAAAAAAAGAAGGAAAAAAAGCTAATTTATTCAATTTCATGGATATAAAAAAAAAAGTCATAAGTGCGAAAAATGTACTTACTGTATTTTCCCTGAGATGACGCCGGTACTGTTTGATTAAACAAAGCCCTCTTGAAAGACACTTGCTGCCTCTTCTTCCAGCTTCTCCAAAGTTTCAGAAAACCTCTCTTATCCGCACCCAGCAGGCTGGAGAGACAGAGCAGGTTAAAGAACCATATGCCGTGAGTGCTGTACGCGCTCGGGATTTGGGAAAAGTGCAATTTTACCCAATGCTTTTTCGTCAACTTCAAATGTAAGTGCCCTAATGAGGACGCCGGCTCTCCAGACACGTGCTTTGTACTATTTCATATGGAATCTCAAGTACATGATGTTTTCCTTATGTTATATCCTATTTGCGTCTCTGCCACTGTAAATCTCTCGACGCCGGCGAGAGCGGAAGATGGCGTTCAGATAGAGGTCTACCTGTGATACACTTTAACCATTTCATGACTGACTGCTGCATGCTATGAAATAGAATATTGCCTGCCGGGGAGAACGGACGATGGAGAGCTGGACATGGGGCTTAAATGGTGAAGTCCACTTTTTGAGAAGAAAAAAAATAAATGCACACTTTGCATTGATAATTTTTTTGCTTTGCAGCCATTAAAACATTTTCCCCTGGAGACCCCCCCCCCCCCATGCCATATGTTTTGCTGCTTTTTTTAGATATACTTTTTCAGGTGTCTCCAGGCCAGCCGAGGGACCTGCTCGGTCCTCAAGCCTCATAGGGTGTGGGAGCTGACGCCATTACCTCAGTGTCGCTGTCTGCATCTTTACACTCTGAATGAAGGGTGCTGTGGTGACACCTCCTCTGGGGGCGGTCCATGACGCCCTAAATTCGCAGTATGTCCTCAGTCTTCTAGGTTGAATGATGCTTGATATACTTCAACCTGGAAGAATGAGGACATCTTGTGGTAGAAATGAAGTACAGCAGGAAACAGTGCCGTATTGAAAGTTTGCTTTGGAGCCAGCAAAGCATCTTCCCCTGGAGGCCCTTCCACGCTGTATGTTTGGCATTTTTCTGTTAAATACACTTCTCCAGATGTCTTCAGGCCAGTCACGTGACCTGGGTCATCCCTCTTTAGTGGGTGATTCAGAGAATGGAGCTGACACCATTACATTAGTAGCACTGTCTGCATCATTGCACTATGGATGGAGGGTGCTGTGGTGACACCTCCCTTGGGGGCAGCCCATTACAAGTATTGCCCGTTGTGGTGCTGAAAATAAACTGCAGCGGGACCTCCTTGTAAATTAAACAAATGAAAAAAATTAAATTAAACATTTTACCCCTGAGTTGGCCTTTAATATCTTCTTTCACAAACTTTGTCTGTTTCAACTTTTCTATGCTAGTAACAGGGTCAACAGGTTCCCGCTGATAGGATTCCCAGAGCACTATGGATAGGATTACTAGAGCTCTATGTATAGGATTCCCAGAGCACTATGGATAGGATTACTAGAGCTCTATGTATAGGATTCCCAGAGCACTATGGATAGGATTCCCAGAGCTCTATGTATAGGATTCCCAGAGCTCTATGTATAGGATTCCCAGAGCACTATGGATAGGATTCCCAGAGC